>NC_056729.1:652606827-652659327 GCF_019279795.1 Protopterus annectens | reverse complement strand
AGCTCGTTGTAAATTTGGAGGGTATAATCTCTGGAATGAAGTAGCTGACGCTTGGTGGTGGCAGTAAGGAACCAAGTATGGAAACACCTGGAATCCTTTTCGTCTCAGGTGAGCCGCAACCACTGCCATGCATTTGGTGAACACCCTGGGGGCTGTGGTGAGGCCAAAGGGCAGGGCTCTGAATTGGTAGTGACTGGCTCCCAGCCAGAAGCGGAGAAACCTCCTGGAGCACCTGTTCATTTTGATATGATAGTACGCATCCTGAAGGTCTATATAGAGCACATCCAATTGTCCTGACCCAGGAAGGGTAGAATGGACTGAAGCGTGACCATCCGGAATTTCGTTCTTTGAACAGACTTGTTCAGCCTGAGATCCAAAATAGGTCTCCAGTCCCCTGTCTTTTTTGGTACCAAAAAGAACTTGGAGTAGACTCTGGATCCTTGCAGGTCTGCTGGGACTAGCTGGATGGCTCTTTTTTCTAGCAGCTTTGAAATTTCTAGTGCTGCTTGATCCCTCAGACTGGGTGGAACGTCTGGAAGGGGCCCTTTTGGCGGCTGTGGGGTATGAATAAAGGGAATTTTGTAACCCTCGGATATGATCGACCGTACCCAATTTCCTTGCGAGAGGGAATGCCAGGCTTCTGGGTACAGTGATAGTCTTCCCCCGACTGCCTCCGAAGGTGGACAGTCGGGCAGCTCCTCAGGGGTGCTGGAAGGGTTTGTTAGAGAAGGATTCTCTGCTACCCTGATTCTGCAGACCCCCCCTGCCCCTCGGGCAGCATCTATTATTGTTCCCTCCTCTGCCTCTGGAAGGAAGCTCACCACGTGCGTCAGGCAGTACTCCCTGAGGTTTGCAGAACCACATTTTCCCACCTTTCTGACCCCTTAGGGTATGGTCTAGAAGGGGTAGAAAAATGGACTCCTACGGCAGAGAGAGTCTTGCCTTCCTGCTCGCACCTGGTCAATGTATCCTTCACTTGAGGTCCAAACAAGGCAGAACCATCAAAGGGGGTGTTAGTGAAGGACGTCTTGAAGGGGTCAGCAAAATTGCAAAGCCGCATCCAGGCACGTCTCCTTAGAGCGACGCCCGTGCCTGCAGCCCTACTCGCTGCATAGGAAATGAGCTGCATGGAGGAGTTGACAATAGAGTTTAGGGTCCCCAGCTGGGAGTTGATCTTTTCCTGAGACTCCGCAGCTGATGGGTCTTGTAAGGTATCACCCAGTTCCTTGAGAAGGTCTCTCTGGAGACGGGTGAAGTGGCACAAATAATTCAGCGACCGCATAGCAAAGGTCGCTGAGGAAAACATCCGCTTGCCATACCTGTCCATAGTTCTAGATTCCTTATTAGGAGGATGGACAGGTACTGAAGGGTCAGCCAACTCCTTTTTAGTGGCCGCCACCACCATGGCATCAACAGGGACACCCTTAGTTAGAAACTGCTTGTCAGAAGGGGCTGTAATAAATTTTGTAGGCCTCCGGGGAGTTGGTTCCATAGTATCCAGAGCCGTCCACACCTTTCGAGCCACCACATCCATGAGCGGGTTGAAAGGAGGAGACACCCAGGAGGTGGAAGGGCGAGAACCGAATGCATCCAGGTACACAGACTCGTCCTCAGAAGGGTTAAGGGCAGACCAGTTTCCCCTCTGCTTAAGAATCTCAAGGATGTCAGAAAATGAGACATCCTCAGAGGGGGACCTTGGGGACCCTTCTGAGTCATCCAAGTCAGTGTCCGATGTGACTGACTCAGGGGAGTCTACATGCTTTCTCTTGCATTTTCTCTTTCGAGGGGGATCCCCTGAAGGATCAGGGGAGGCCTCGGAAGAGGAGGATACACCCAATGGGGCTACCTGTAGCGTTGGTTCTCCACGCTTGGGATCGAGAGAGCGGGTAGAGACTGAAGCAGGCACCATAGAGGGAGGAGCCGGAGGAGCCGACCGTGGAGCAGGCACAGGGGCCAGCACACTCCTCATGACCTCAAAGGTGCCCCTATCAGGCAGGGAAGGGGGTCCCCGCTCTGAAGAGACAAGGACTCCTCCCGGCACAGAGAGGGACGACTCCGAGGCCAATGTCGGGGCCGAACTCACCTGCGCCGAAGCTCCGAGAGGGAGAATGGGGTCGGACAAGGGTCTGATGCCACTCGCCCCCTCGGAGCCGACGAGAGAGTCTCAGCGCCCGGATCCCTCCAAGGATGGAACCAAGGAAGAGATCGGAGCCGAAAGGGGTGGTATCTGCTACGACGTTCCGACGGTCCCGACCCCTACGATCTCTGGCTCCTAACACACAGGAAGAGTCAGAGGAGGAGGAATCGAAGAAGGAGTAGTGAAAGCCACTGCCTGATGAGGGCTATGCAACATTTGGGCCAGTGCCTGCGACTTAAGTAGTCTGCTAACCACCCTCTCGAGGTCATGGTCTGACAGCCTGGAAGACCGAGAGGAATGGGACCTGTGACTCTGCTCCGATAACAAGGGAGACTTCGGAGCCGAATGGACCGATTCCAGGGAAGGAGACCTGGAACGCTTCTTGCTCGAAGACGGCTCCGACAGAAGAGTCGGAGCCGACTGAGGCCTTGAATCATTGGTTCCGTCCGGAACCGATGCAGTGGTAGTAGTGGCACCGCTCGGCGACGGCTCCGAACATGGAGCCGACGGTTTGGCGGGCTTAGAAGGTTTACCCGACGAAGGCTTAGCCGGGGAACCTTCAGGCTTTAACAAGCCTCTCAAAATAAGTTTATTTCTGCGTTCCTGCAGGACTCTTGGACTGAATGCATGGCAGACAGAACAAGAGTCCTGCAGGTGCAGAGGGCCCAAGCAATACACACAAGAAGTGTGACCGTCTGTCAGGGACATCTTCTGACAGCATGAGTCACACTTCTTGAAGCCCGAGACCTTAGTGTCTTTAGACATCCTGAAAAGGGATGACTGGCAGACAAGGACAACTAAGGGAGGTCTAGTCACAATCAGCCAAACACACACACACAAAAAAGTTGTAACAGACCAGAATAATATAACAAAACCCCACACTTATTAATACAATCTAACTAGGCACACACATACAACGACAGACAAATAAGTATGGAAGAGGATTGACCAAGGGCCTAACTATTAGGTGAGGGGAAAAAACTGTATCAAAAACTACCTAAGAGGGAATCCTAAACAGGGATCTAAAGGGTAGTAACTATAAAACACTATCGCTAATATTTTAACCCAAAAAGCTGACCCAAGAAAAAATATTAATACAACCTGAGCCGGCAAAAAGACGCAACCTCGTAGCTGAAGCGGCAAACGAGAACTGGGTATATCACGCCTAGCATTATGGGACATAGGATAGCCTCGAGCCGGTAAAAATAGCTCTCGAGCTTTAGTAATAGGCCGAGTTGGAGCCATGGTTCGGCTCTGAACCCATCCAGCAAGAATGAAGGCGAGATTGACAACTTAACATTGATAATTCACTGTACACCTGGCAGAAGAGAAGCAAATTTATCCCAACAATCAGGTAATGCTGAGATGCAGTTGTGAGATTCAAGCTACTGTATCCAGCCATCTTTAGAATATTTTTTCCTGGAGGAAAGACATTTTCAGATGCAGAATAGACTAAAGAGGAAATAAAGTTTATCAAAAAAGTGAGCCAGCAAGCAGAATGGGACTCTACTTCCAATTCTTTTGACACTAAAGATCATAGTGAAACTTTTCCACCAGTGAAACATTTTCCAATGTTCCAAAGGAAAATGCTAGAGAGACATAAAAAAAAAAAAAAAAACACAAACTGAATCAGAAGAACCTTGGACCTGAACCAGAGTCTAGTGTTGGGAGATGGCATTTATCAGGAAGAAGACCAGCAACACTGAAATTAGTGAATAAATGTGAGGTTATAAAGTATTAATCACGTTAATGAAATATGGCTTTGTAAATAAAAGTGGATGAGAAAAGACTGGACTGTTGCTGACTTTGTTAAACTTGTGGCTGGACTGTAATGCACACACCCCACATTATGTATTTAATGTTTAGAAGGACACACAAAAAAGTACAACAATTTTTGTTCATATTAGTAGTTATTTAAAATATTTCATGATATAAACTGTACATTATATTGTAAAGCAGTTTTGTATAGAGTGTGGTCACGGGTATTTTAAATGTGTTGGGGTTGTCTTTTCAGTAGTTGTTGCATGTGCTAAAGATATTAAAGTAAACAAGTACTTTTTCAGTTGCAAGAGAATTTACAGTAGAAACAAGCCAAGAAAGGCTAAAGAGAAGCAAGTGTATGTTAATATAACACTGTGATTGGGCCTTCATGGGGTGGGGGGTGGGGTGTTAAAGTGCACTTATTATATTACATGTAGAACTTTTTACAAGGGTGGGTGTCTAGATTAATGTCCTTGGCTTAAGCTACAAGTAAGTAAGCAAACAGGCTTAACAATATGACAAAATGACGAAACCCATGAAAAAATGCTGATCTTCTTGCATCTGCAATATATTATCTTTTTTCCCCATTAGCAAATGTTCTCAGTGACAGACAAGAAGTCTGCAGCTGAAGGTAGTTAACCAGGCTAATTCCAAATATTCTGGTCTGAGTGAAATTTACAAATATTCATTCAAGTAACTGCAAGTTATTAGCTTTTTTTTTCTGACAAGTTGTCTGCAGGTCCAAGCAATTAATCTTAAAGAGCTTTGAGCATTCTTTGCTAAGGGAAATACAAAATTTAAAAATACAATGACAAGCAGGTCAGCGAAAAATAAAGTCTAAAATTATGGAAAGGGAATAGAGATTGCAGCCTCCTCAGCAGCCTTAATACTTTACTAGATTTAATAGAACTGTGCATAATTTAGTTTAAATATAGCCAGCGCACCTTTTTCAGGGCTAAAAAATAATGTTTTCTTAAAGCATAAAAGTTGTTTTTCACATCTTGGAAGGGAACAAGGATAAGAAGAGGACAGAAAGTAATCAGTGCAAGTGGAAACACAGGCTGTAACAAGTGTATTAGCATAGATAACCTTAAATGTAGATAAAGTTATGCCTGTGAAAGCACCTGTTGATTTGGGGTCCCTATTTGGAGGGTTAAACTTAATTTGTTAAAAATGTAGATAGTTGTGTGTGTTTGTTCTAAGTTAATCGGTGATGGAGTGTTCTGAAAATGTATTTAGTTTTTTGTTTGAGGGTTGATGAATGATACATATGTTCTCTGCCTAACTACTGTTGATCTCTGTCTGCATTTGATTTTGAATTGAAGTTTTTCATTTAAGGTTTGCTTACTTCTATTTTTTTATCTTTTATATTGCATTTTGTTTTATTTTAAATTTTTTGTTCTTTTTGGAGTTTTAATAAGTCTTGGCTAAGGTCAGTTAGAAAAGAATTAATTTGCATACAGTGAATAACATCCAGCCAATTAGTGGGAGGAGCTTAGAAATAGCATTCCTCATTTAAATATAAACATTTGGAGGCATCTTTAGCTGTAGTGCTTGTTTATCTTGCTGTTCTCTGCCTAACTATTGATGATCTCTTTCTGCATTTGATTTTCCCCTCCATCCGCCATACTGCTATTTTATTCATGAACTTGGTGGCTTTTGAGTTGCCCGCCCCTACTATAAATTTAATTTTGGCCACTCCTCCCAGTCCCATCTTATCAGCTCATTCTACTGAGCACTGAGAGATCATCTGGGATGTTTCTTCCCTTCACAGTTACCTAAAAAAATTGCACTTTATTCAGCTGCTTTTACTGTATCTGAGCTTCTTCCTACTTTATTACTGTATTTTTCTTGTTGCTGCACATTTTTAAAGTATTTAGTTGCATTTATTTCTGTATATTAGTAGTCTGATTAAATTGTAACTGTTATTCTAAGCTTCTTAGTTTTGATTTAAACCCTTGGACTTCAAACTAGTTATCTTACATAGGAAGGTTTGTGGTCTATACTCTTGTAGCCAGAGGGGTAGCTTACACCTTCTAAGTTGGAAATCTGGTTGAAGGCTTATAGTCTCTATTATTCAAAAAGTGTCTTAGTTACGGGTTAAGCACTTGGGTTTCAGGCCAGTTACTTTACATTAAGAAGGTTTGTGGTCTAAACTCCTGTGGGAGGAAAGGGTAGCCTCTGCCCTTTCTGAACTGGGAATTGCTGGTAAAGGCTTATTGTGGCTGTTATTCTAAGTGTCTTTGTTCTGATTTAGGCACTTGGGCTCCAAACCAGTTATTTTACATTAGGAAGGTTTGTGGTCTACACTCTTGAGGTGAGGGCAGCCTTCACTCTTCTGAGCTGGGGATTCCTGGTGAAGTCATAGTGTGCCTATTGCTCTATTTATCTTTGCTCTGGTCTGCACTCTTGTGTCATTACTGTCTAAACAGATTTTTTTTTTTTTAACTACTAGAGCAGTTACAAGTTGCCTGTCTTACTGACTTACTGGTTCAATCTTTAAGTTTCCCTCACTCCTCCCTGGTAGATCAGTGGCCATGGATATGAACTTCCTGACTCTGTGGCCATTCTGGTTGAGATGGGTATTCAGAGGCATTGTAGCAATTGCCTCATGTACACTGACAACCCACTTATTTTTTATAAAACAGACAGTGTATGTGAGCGGTGTAAATACACTTTAGCGCTGAAGGTAAAACTCTCTCATACAACCAAACCTAATCCTATAGATGTGGTCAGTGACACTTGCACCACGCCTACTGCACATGGTAAAAACCCTACATACAAAACTACTTATGCTGAGGCACTTGCAGGTAACCTTCCTAAAACACAAAGACAGGGTCCTCAGCCATCATGAAAACACTCCATTAAAACACCACCAGCAGCTACACTAAGAAACACCTTATCCAATGCCTCCATTGCTAAGCCCTTAAGGAAAACTAGCACACAGCCAAGTTTCCTGGTCATTGGTGATTCTACAGTGAGACACACTGATGGCCCCCCTCACCAGATTAAGTAAGGAGGCCGTCATGGTTAGCTGCCTTTCTAGGGCTAGGATCCATCAAGTCACACAGGCACTCAGGTCATTGAATCAAAGGTACCAGTATGACTCTGTCACAGTCCATGTGGCTGTTAAGGACCCGAGATGTACTATCCTTGACTATATTAAGTGATACATGATCGAGTTCACTGATTATGTGTCTCAGGCAGGAATGAGCCTAACACCGAGCAGCATACTACCTTCTCCAAGGATGATGCCACGTTACCAACAGAAAATGATAGATTTTAACAATTAGCTTAGCTTCTTATGTCAATCCTGTGGGTACAATATTTGACGGCCTGGGTGGACAAAGTTGATGGACCACGCTGCTTTGTCAGGGATGGTCTGCACTTGTCCCTTCTAGGCTTTCAGATATTGGCAAAGACCACCCTTATAATGCCTTTTTTAGGCAATGCCAAACTGATAAACTAACAGACTTAACTGAACCTATGAAGGAACATCTGAAGGTGGCACTGCTCAATGTTAAAAGTCTTAAAAAGAAACTCCACTGCAAACCTTCCTCTACTTAGAAAGCGCAGACATCTGTGTAGGAATGGAAACATGTTTAAAGTCACTGAGAGTACCTCAGCAATACAAGGTTATAATACCCTTCACACCTTTATACCAGCTACTACACAGAAAGGAACTAGAGGTGGAGGAGTGTCAGTCTATATTACAACTAATCTCACATCCAGACTAGTTTATGTGTATGACCCGCTGGAGCTCATACATGTGCAACTCCCCATAAGCAGGGTGTCATACCATATACGGGCAACATATAGGTCCCCCTCCATGTCCCAGAAAACCCATACTACCTATCTCAATGTACTAGAGTCCTTCACCGTTCAACCCAATACAATATTTATGGGGGATCTCAACTACCCTTCTATACAGTGGGCATCCTAAACCACTTCTAATGCACAAGCCCAAAGATTCATAAACTTTGTTAGTACCTGGAACAGTTGGTCCATTCTCCTACTAGGGGTACACGAACATGGGGGGAGCAATGTTCCTCACTGAATGTAATATCTTCGCTCGTCAGATCGGACCATAAGGCAGTATTACATGAAATAAAAATTAAATTTGGGGATCCAACAAAAACAAAAACCTTTAGGAACTATTCCATGGCTAACATCTCTCTACTAAGCAACACCTTGACTAAATTCTAAGCAACTTCAAAACACAGTAAACACCGTAGAATACACACTAAGCTATTTATAAAACCTCTGTACAGCCATATTGATAGCTGTATAGCGTGAGCTGTGCCCACTCATATAAGAATAACAAACTCAAAAAAAACAAGCCACTCTGGTGGAATCACAACGGCAATCAGCTATACAACAAAAGAAAAACATCTTGGCCAGGAACAAAGTCATACATACTAAAAGCCCCCAACCAATCTAAATAGGCAGCTAAGAGGGTTAATTAATACTTCAAAGGCTAGCTTCTCAGGCAAAAAGACAACCACAAAGCTTCTACACCTATGTCTGTAACCTCAGAGGAAATACACAACAGCGCACAGAACTTATTGTAAATGGCATCACCCACAGTGAACCGGAGGCCGTTGCCAACCTTTTGGCTGACAGGTTCAGCTCAAATCCACCCCCTCCAACAGTCCAAAGGAAATAACACATAACACAATCCTCCCACTAGAAAACAGTAAAGTCATTACTGCACTTTCCAAGGCCAAAAACACTGCATCGATGGACCCCGATAACATCCCAGGCGGTTTAATAAATAGCATGAAACACAACCTCTCTGGTCCACTTGAATCACTTTTCAACTGCAGCCTTCAGTCAGGTTTTGTGCTCAAGGAATGGAGGATGGCTACAGTCATTCCCCTGCACAAAGGAGGGCCAAAGCACTGATCAGGTAACTACAGACCTACAAGTCTTACCAGCCTCATATGTAAGGCCATGGAAAGAATTATCATTGGCATGATAAATGAGGACATAGGTAACCTGCAAGTGCTAGACACATCACAGCTTGGCTTTGTTAAAGGAAGTTCATGTCTATTAAATCTGGTGGACTTTCTTAACAGGTTCACCAAAGAATTGGATGAAGGTAAAACTGTGCATACAGTTACCTCGGCCTGGCCACTCGTACATTATAGACAAGCTCACTAATTTAGGTATAAACCTTTGGCTAACTGACAGGACTTAGGAGGTCAAAATAGGTGAGGCCACCAAGAGTCCAGTCACTAGCCGAGTCCCCCAGGGCTCTGTACTGGGCCCGCTCTATTTTTGGCATCTATTTCTCTGAAAAGGAAGCAAATGCTGAAGGTTTATGGCTGACTAAGTTTGCAGATAATTGCGAGCTGGGGGTTATCAACTCCCCTGCAGACATTAGCATTCTTCAAGAAGGTCTCTCTCTGACTAACAATTGGTGCCAAAGCTACGGTCTTAAACTCATTGCCAAGAAATGCATAATTGTGCCTTTTGGGAAATCAACCATCCCAGCTAATTACCATGTTGATAATACAACCAAAAATCCAAGAATGCAAAGGACTGGGACAAATCCAAAAGTATAAGTTGAAATAAGTGAGAACAGATGTCCACCAAAGCCGAGTGTAAAATACAGTTTAATTAACAAAATAAAAACTGGTAAACACTTTAGACCATAATACAAAATGACAATGACACAGCATTTAAATAAGACATCAACCAATCAATAACTAAAAACAAATCACATGATAATCAGTGATGCAAGCCCCTTTTCTTGAGCGCTGGTGTAGACAGACAGAATTATTAAGACCTGGGTGCAAATTACTTAGCTCTCTGGTCCAAAATCCAGCATAGCTCAACAAATTCGGTTTCATTTGTGATGTCTCCATCTCGTAGACTACAATCAACTTTATTCAGTACTAAAAACCTAAACCGATGGGTATTTCCATTTTCACCCATATGCTTTGCTAATGCATTACTACTAGGTTTCATATTTTGAATATCATTTATATGTCAAGTATTCTCTCCTTCAGGGTACAATTGGTCTTGCCAACATAAAAACCCTCACACCGAACACACTTGGCCAAATAGACTATATTCTTATCAGTACAATCTGCATAAAAATTAAATTCAATCTCCTTAGATGATCTTGAGTGAATAATAGATGCAACTGTCCAGATATACTTGCACGCACTACACGATCTGCATGCATAGGTACCTCTATGCTCTGAATATTCCCTTCTAAAGAGGTGTCTGCCTATAACACAGATGTTGTTTCAGTGTTTTATTGTTCTTAAATGAAGAGGGACCTAATACTTTACTTAAACTACGATCTGTCATAAGTATGGGTCAGTTCTTCTTAATGATATTACATACTACACTGACATTGCTGGAAAAAGTTAGTGACCCTATTAATATTTTCAGTGGCACGTATCTCATTACTATTCGATGGTTGTGTTGTACTTAGAGAAATAGGGTTTGGTCTTAAAGCTCCTATTACCTCTAGTTTCCTCTATAGCACGTTCTATATCTCCTATTCTATAGCCTCTGTCCAAAAACTCAATCCTGAGGATATCTAGGGCCTTCTCCAATGGAGCTGCTTCGGTATGTAGCCTCATAACTTTTGCTACCTGATGCTTCAACACATTTCTAGGGACATGCCTAGGATGCATGCTTGTTTTATGCAAAATGTTATTCTTACATTGTTTCTTAAACATACTTGCAGACAAATTACCACACATATTCTTATTAACCTTTGCATTCTTGGATTTTTGACTACTTATTTTTTGTGCGTTTTAAGGATCATGGCTGAAGAGACTGAACTTGCCTACAACCAAAGTGGAGGGAGCTACTTATCCTAAGCGTAATGGAGTGAGTGAGTAATGTACAACCTACATGTTTTTCTTACATCACAACCTACATGTTTTTCTTACATCTAATCAAAATGCAACCCACCTTTGGATATATATTAGAAGGGTATATTCAGAGCGTGGAGGTACATATGCATGCAGATCGTTTAGTGTGTGCAAGTATATCTGGACAGTTGTATCTATTACTCACCCTAGATCATCTAAGGAGACTGAATTTAATTTTTATTCAGGTATGTACCTTTTAAGAATATCATCTAAGGAGACTGAATTTAATTTTTATTCAGGTATGTACCTTTTAAGAATATAGTCTATTTGGCCAAGTGTGCTCAGTGTGAGGGTTTTTATGTTGGCGAGACTATGCTGGATTTTGAACCTGAGAGCTAATTTGCACCAGGTCTTAATTCTGTCTCTCTAAAACCAGCACTCAAGAAAAGGGGCTTGCATCACTGATTATCATGTGATTTGTTTTAGTTATAGATTGGTTGATGTGCCTTATTTAAATGCTGTGTCATTGTCATTTTGTATTATAGTCTGAAGGAGTGGGTCTACCGTGAAAGCTCTTACCAGTTTTTATTCTGTTAAACTGTATTTTACACTCAGCCTTGGTGGACGTCTGTTCTCACTTATTTCATGTTGATAATACACCCTTAAGAATAAACACCAGTTGTCAAGGATACGGGAATACACATAGACAGTAGCCTTACCTTTGACCACCAAATAGCCACAGTGGCGAGGAAGTCCTTTTATGTTACACAACTTATAAGTAAGGGCATGGCATCAGGTCCAAAGAGGTCATTATTCCATTGTACTCCACCCTTATTGGACCAATCACAGTACAACACTCCCTTTGGTATATACCTGACCAGACATATGCAGCAAATAGACCGACCTCAAAGGTTCCTTACAAAAAGAATACAAGGTACAGCAAAGCTGCCTTATGAAGAGCTCCTTAAAGCCCATTCCCTCTACTCAGTCTCCTAAAGATTGCTGAGGGGTGATCTATTCCTGGCTTACAAGGCAGCCGCAAAACCCACACTTATGAATCACCTACATATTTGTAAGCCAAAGAGTACCAGAAATACAAGGTCTAGGGACCTGAATTTTGTCTGTGACGTAAAACATGCTGGAGAGACAGATATGTGTCCCAGAAACTGCCCCTATGTAACAAGCTCCCCATCCAGTTTAAGGACAGCCTGACAAGTGGATGGGGAATACGAAATTTACACTGGGTCTGACACCCATGTCCCTTATAGATACAGGTAGCTTATAAATGCCTGGCCCTCAATGTCCTATTTGGATGCAGGACATCATTATTATTTTGGGAAAAATTGACTAGGCTTAGAAAGTCCCCCTGGTTTGTTAGCCCAACATCAGTCTATGAATCTATGAGATAAGAAAACTGTATAAAAGATTATCCTGCCAAACATCAGCAAGTACATGCAAGACAAACGTTGGAAATACACATTCAAAAAACAGCTGTCATATATGAGTAGGACCTAAAGATTTTTATCATAATGTCTACTTCATCCATAGTGTCTTAGAATGTAAATGGCCTTACAGGTATAGAAATGCAGAGTGCAAATAGCAATGATGTAGGAGACACATTTGAAAAGAAATAAGCATGTGAATTTGACAAGGAAAGGATTTTAGAATGGACATTCAGCAGAACATCAGAGACAGAGAAAAAGGGGAGTAATAATACCGATTGCTAGAGGGGCTGAAATAGTGATAGAAAAGGGAAAGACAATAATGGTAGATTTGTGGTTGTAAAGGGCTATTGGCAAGACAGGAGGATTACACTGGCATGTATTTTTATTCCACCAAAAAAGTGCCATTATGGCACTTCAAAGATTTTGGAGAAATAATCAGCTTTCAGCAGAGAGTATTACCTACAGGTGGGACTTGGACTTGATTTGCAACAGTGAGAATTTATCAGGCAACCTAGAAAGGAAATTATAACAAAAAGAGGGTAGATTTCTGAAAGAAAATTATGAAAATATTTGGCACGCAAGACATGAATTCAGTAGTAGGAACTCAGACAGAATTTACATATTCCTCAAGGTACAATAACTGGGCTAGACTGAATATAAATATTTTATAAGAGCATGTGCACGTAATAAAGCTTTGACACATGCAATAATCATTTCAGATCATGCACCAATAAAAACTTCAGAGTAATGAAAAATAAGATATTGGTGCCTTTCCAACTACCTTCTGAAAAGAGAGGAACTTGAAGAATGGGTAGCTGGAATTATTCTAGAGTTATTAGGGAAATTAGAAATTTCTTCAGAAGGAATAGCTACTGAGCAGGATAAAAAAAAAAAAAAAAAAAAAAAAAAGGAGTAGAAAGTGGTCATGTTTATATAGCAATGTGTGACAAGTGTTTGTCATTCTCATAGGGAAAACGGAAAGGAAATTAAGAACCAGAGTGTACGAACATGACTATGAAATAAAGAATAAATGTAGTAACAATGCACTATATAAACATAAGTTAACCTGTCAAGATGCTTGCTACCATTTTTTTGTATTAGAGGTAGTACCAAAAGATATTAGAGGAGGCCCATGGGAGACATGACTCGAATATTGGGAGTTATTCTGGCAACTGACTTTAGAAGCTACAAAAGCACCAGACTTAAATGAAACAGTGTCACTGGCCCCTGTTTTAAAACTAAGAGCAGCAAAGCTTTAATACTATTGTCATTTCTACTTGAACCACTAGATGGCACACTATGATATTTTATGTATAACATGACTGTCTGACTTTTTTTTAATATGTTTTAGTACAGGTTTTATTAGTAGTTTTTTTTTAAATGAACATTTACATTTTATAAGTGTGACAATGTATGAGATTTTAGGACTATTTATTATTTATATATTTATTATGCAAGGATTTATTAGTTGTAAGATGTCTTATGTTTTTTAATACACTGTTGGAAACTCTTGGGTTCTGGCTGGTGTGATTCTCAAACAATCTGGAAATATATCGCTGACTGATAAGTATATTTCTTGGCATTTTAACCTTTCAGAGTTCTGCATTGTCTTAATTTTGCCTGACAAAATTATTGTTTGCTCGACTGAATTAGATTATATATTTTCTGGCATCGTTTTATGTTTCTCATCTGACCTGAAACTGTTTTTCCCCCCTACCCCCACCCTATTCTTGTAGAGTTGTTATAGTTGATGGCTTTGCAGTTGCCCGCCCCTACTGTAAATTTGATCCGGGACACCCCTCCCAGTCTGGTGTTCACTCTACTTAATACAGAAAGAACATTTGAGAAGGCCAACCCACTTAGGTTCTTAACCTCTGCTCCTCCTTCCTCTCTCGTTGCACTTTATTAAAAAAAAAAAATTGCACTTTATTTTTCTTTTGCCTCTTAAAAGTACTCAATTGTATTTATTCTGCTGCATTTATTACTGCTCGGTAGTAGCCTGATTACACTAACTTATTCTTAGCCTTTTAGTTTAAGCACTTTGGCTTCAGACCAGTTGTTTTACATTAAGAAGGTTTGTGGTCTGCACTGTTGTGGCAGGACAGGTAGCTTACATCCTTCTAAATTGGGAATTGCTGATTGAAGGCTCAGTGTCTGTTATTCTAAAAATTTAATACTTCTGGTTTAAGCCCTTGGGCTTCAGGCCAGTTATTTTACATTAAGGTGGTTTGTGGTCTGCACTCTTGGAGGAGAGGTTAGATTCTGCCCTTCTGAGCTGGGAATTTCTGGTTAAAGGATTATTGTGCCTGCTTATTTAAACTGTTTCTTTCTGAAATTGGTGTGCCTTGTTTGCTGTAGCATAGACTAGGATTCAGGCATGCTGAATCTAGCTTTGTTTATATAACTTGAGCACTAATCCAGGCCATCTTTTTTGGAGAAGGTTACCCTGCACCCTAGTGGCAGGAGTGTGCAGTTAGAACTTGTCTGATTGAAGACTACTTGGAACAGGGCTCAGTTTTGAGCTTTTTTACTTGTTAATTGGGTAATTTGTTTAAATCAGTTTGCTCGTTTTCTATTGTTATAAAAATATTGCACTTTATTCATCTGCTTTTACTATATTTGTGTTTCTTCCTACTTTATTGCATTTATTCTGCTGCATTTATTACTGCTTGTTAGTAGCCTGATTAAATTGCAACTATTATTCTAAGCCTTTGGTTGAAGACTTGGGCTTCAGACCAGTTTTACATTAAGAAGGTTTATGGTCTGCACTGTTGTGGCAGTACAGGTAGCTGACATCCTTCTAAGTTGGGAGTTGCAGATTATTCTAAGAGTGTATTAGTTCTGGTTTAAGCACTTGGGCTTTGGGCCAGTTATTTTACAATAAGAAGGTGTGTTCTGCACTCTTGTGGGAGGAGAGGGTAGATTCTGCCCTTCTGAGCTGGGAGTTTCTGGTTACAGGCTTATTGTGCCTGCTTATTTGAACTGTTTTTTCTGAAACTGGTACGCCTTGTTTGCTGTAGCATAGACTAAATTTAGAACTGCTGAATCTAGCTTTGTTTGTATAACTTGAGCACTAATCCAGACAATCTTTTTTTGGAGAAGGTTCCCCTGAACCCTAGTGGCAGGAGTGTGCAGTTAGAACTTGTATGATCGAAGACTGCTGGAACGGGGCTCAGTTTTTATCTTTTTATTGGTTTATTTGTTTAAATCAGTTCATTTGCTACGTATATATAAAAAAAAATACACTTTATGCATCGCCGCTTAGCTAGGGTTAAATTATTCCTGGCGCCATAACGTCTGCTCTTCAAATACTAGCCAATTTTTTAGTTTTAGCACTCAAATCTGTTTCGTTGAGCTCAGCAGTTGTTCAGAACGCATTGTAAGCACTAAATAAGCTACAAATTACTACAGTACTCAACTTTCCTCACTTGTCTAGAGGAAAACAGTTTTTAGTACTTAATAAATATGCACCTATCCAGGTATGTCTAAGGGTCAGCTCCTGGTGTTTTCTCCTGTCTATCTGATGAATCTGGGCATCTTGGGGCAATGCAGCAATTGCCTCATGTACACAGACAACCCTCTCCTCCTACCACCCAACACTACAACCTGTGAGAGATGCACTTGTATAGCCAAACTGGAAGCAAAGCACTCTTCATCTAAGACTGGACTAGACAGTCAAGAGGAAAACACTTGCACCACACCACACTCATCACATAGTCCCTTCAAAACCTATTTAACCAAAACACACACATAGCAACACAAAACACACCTAGGTTCGCGGAGGCTATCAATAAAAATCTGCTCAAGCAATAGCGACCTCCAAAGCAGAAACGCATGCAACCTCTACCCCCCCAACACAACCCAAATGACACAAAGCCCACAAACTCAGTGCGTCACTCAACCACAGCCCATAAGGCATAACATACCCAACACTCTAGTCATAGGTGACTCTACAGTCAGGCACACTGATGTTTCACTCACCAGGCTAAACAAGGAGAAAGTTACTGTCAGCTGTCTGTCAGGTGCCAGGATCCGCCACATAACGCACGCACTCAGGTCACTCCACAACAAGTACAAATATGACTCGGTCATTGTCCATGTTGGTGTGAATGACCTGAGACGTAGCTCCCTGGACTACATGAAAAGAGACCTGGAGGAGCTCTCCGATCTTGTAGCCCAGGTAGGTATAACCCTAGCCCTGAGTAGCGTCCTGCCATCACCCAGAATGATACCACAGTACAAGGACAAAATGACTGACTTAAACAATTGGCTAAGCTTCTACTGTCATTCTAAGGGGATCCAGTATCTGTCTACCTGGGATGACAATCGACAGACCACGATGCTTTGCCAGAGATGGCCTGCACCTGTCAGTCTTGGGATTCCGGATACTGGCTAAAGCTCTTGCCACATCTATAGTGCCTTTTTTAGGCAAGGTTCAAATGACAAATTCACCACCGTAACAGGTACAAGCAAGCAAAATCTGAGGGCAATGCTGCTCAATGCTAGAAGTCTAAACCTCAAAATGCATTCATTCGAGGCACTCCTTAAAATGGAGAACTTCAACATCTGTGCAGTGACAGAGACCTGGTTCAAGGCTCCAGAGAGCACCTCTGCATTACCAAGCTATAATTCATACCACACCTTTTAGCCACCTAACCTGGCCCAAAACACTAAAGGTGGAGGTGTGTCCATATTCATTAAGGATATCCACACCTCCAGGTTAGTTGCTTAGTTGCTCAGCATAATGCATCCGAGATTATCCAAGTGCAACTAACTCTGGGCAAGACCGCAATAAAAATTGTAACTTGCTACAGATCCACCACCATGCCCCAGGATTCCCACTCCTCACTTCTTGATACATTGGAAAATATTAGGGTACAACCCAACACCCTAATAATGGGCTATTTCAACTACCCCACCATTAACTGGGAAAACTACTCATGTCAAACCAAAGAATCCAAAAGACTCTCAATCCAACGGACACCTCAATAAAGATTTACTGCCAAAATTGTCCAAATGCACAAAGAACGAACATATAATCCACAATGTGAAAATTAAAATTAAGCCACCATAAGCGCTTTCGTCCCTCAAATCAAAGCGCTTTTGTCCCTCAAATCATACGTTAAATGGAACTTCATCAGATGGCAAAAAGACATCCTCATATCCCTTATATAATTTTGTCATATGACGTCACTTCCCCCCAACAAATAAAATCATTTATTACACTAATCATTTCTAAAAACCTATCAATTATTGTAAAATCATATTAAAATATGCATCCTACAAATAACTCGATATACCCCAACATATATAGTCCCCTTAAAAAATACTTTAGCTTAAAAAGCACTCATACAAGACCAGCAAGATCAAAACAAAAAGAAAAAAAGAAATAAAAGGAAACTAAGAATGTCATCTATTAAGGGTTTTTAACTTTAGTAGACTGGTGATGGATACACTGTCATTAGGACCTGGTCAACATGTTGCATTCAGTTGGAGCTGCCACACCAATTCTGCTTTTTCTAATGAATACTGCCAAGCCCCCCCTCTTTCAGAACAAGATATTATATCCAAAATAAATTTAAATGAATGTTCAGGATATTGTGCAATGTGCTTAGCCAGGGCATTACATTCAAATTTATCCCGGATGTTCCTTATATGCTCACCTATTCTAACTTTAAGTCTCAGTTCTAATGTATAAACAGAGCATGTGTCGCACATAGCACAATACACAACCCTCTCAGTATCACATGAGCCCTTAAAGTGTAACCTTAATTTTATAATATTTATTTTAACTTCATTGGTTTCAAAAATAAAAGGCCAAAATGTACATCTCCCACATTTGTATGCGAGACCAAACCCTGTTCTGTTCACTTTAAACACCAAGATGTTTATAATATTTCGTCCCTTCTTATAAAAACAAATGGGTTTAGCCCCAATAGAACCCCTAATACTGCTATCACTCATTAGCAGATCACAATTTTTTGTCAAAATGTCAAGGACATTTTTAGAATTGTGGGTAAAGGTGGTAAGAAAACAGACTTTAGGTGAAACCGGATTCAAATTCGGAGCCTCCTCTATGGGAATAGCATTATCAAACCCAGCAATAACGCCCAAATTGGATGTTAAAATTGGGTGATCTAATGGCGGAACACTATATTGTGATTCCAAAATTGGTCGAAAATAACCACTCCTTCTCTTTTCGACCACTTCGTCCATGATATTATCAATGAGTTCCCTAGGGTACCCCCTCTTCAAGAACATACATTGTAAGTTGTTACATTCTTTTATAAAGCTACCCCATAAACTCACCATTCTGACCGCTCTCACGAATTGACCCTTCAACGCCCCTTATTTTTGAGAAAAGGGGTGACAACTCGTGAAGTAGAAAAAACTATTAGAGTAAGTCTCCTTTCGATGTATTTTGGCCACAAAACTATTAAGCCCACTATCTTTTTCAACAAAATATCCAAATAGGTTATCATAGTTTCATCAATGGTGTGTGTAAATTGCAAAAAAAAAATAGTAGTCTTATTAATGTCCAAAAATGGGCTGATCAAAGCCTTGGGCCCCTTCCATAAAATAAAGATGTCATCAAGGAAGCAGGTGTACATGTGGCAGTATGAGAAAAAAGAAGAGTGTATCAAAAATCTCTTTTCCCATTCTAACATAACAATGTTAGCATATACAAAAAGAAGAAATCTCTCAGCACTGGATTAAGTAACCAACGAGCAATAAGTCCAAAGTGTAACAGAAAACATACATAGGTTACACACAGCAGGTATCTTTAATAACTAAAATAAAAATAGTAAGTGCTTTCACGGACTCCTTCTGCTTCATCAGACTAACAATCCCTCTAGACAGCATCACATTTAAAAGCCTCCCTATTACAAAGTAGCCAATCCACATAATATACCATGCATTAAAGCAACAGTAACAATAAAAACACCATATTTGTATATCTAATAAAGCATTAAAAACATATATAGTAGCAGAAGTGTAATTCACTGTGGTGCAGTGGTAGTGTTGTCGCCTCACAGAAAGAGGTTCTCCAGTTCGATTCTCGGCTGGAGCGCCTTCTGTGTGGAGTCTGCATGTCCTCCCCCGCAGTCGAGTGGCATTTGAAAGACATGAGGAAATGGGCATGCCTTTGTTGAAGGTTGGGCATTGAGCTGGCACCTCGGCACCATAAAAATCTACTGCCAAGCATTAGCGGACCGGAGTTCCGCTGTGGCGACCCCTAACCAGGAAAAAGCCGAAAGAAGAAGAGCCAGGAAAGAGCACTACAGATGCAATGTTTGCTCTGAGAGTGTTGATGGAGAAGTACAGAGAAGGTCAGAAGGAGTTGCATTGTGTTTTTGTAGACTTAGAGAAAGCATACGACAGGGTGCCTAGAGAGGAGTTGTGGTATTGTATGAGGAAGTCGGGAATGTCAGAGAAGTATGTAAGAGTGGTACAGGATATGTACGAGGGTAGTGTGACAGCGGTAAGGTCTGCACTGGGAGTGACTGATGCATTTAAGGTGGAGGTGGGATTACATCAAGGATCAGCTCTGAGCGTTTTCTTATTTGCAATGGTGATGGACAGGTTGACAGATGAGATCAGACAGAAGTCCCCGTGGACTATGATGTTTGCAGTTGACATTGTGATCTGTAGTGAGAGTAGGGAACAGGTGGAGGAGACCCTGGAGAGATGGAGATATGTTCTAGAGAGAAGAGGAATGAAGGTCAGCAGGACTAAGACAGAATATATGTGTGTGAATGAGAGGGAGGATAGAGGAATGGTGAGGATGCAAGGAGTAGAGGTGGCAAAGGTGGATGAGTTTAAATACTTGGGATCAACAGTTCAGAGTAATGGTGAGTGTGGAAGAGAGTACAGGCAAGATGGAGTGGGTGGAGAAGAGTGTCAGGAGTGATAAGAGTGAAAGGGAATGTCTACAAGAGGGTAGTGAGACCAGCTATGTTATATGGGTTGGAGACAGTGGCATTTGACAAAAAGGCAGGAGTCAGAGCTGGATGTGGCAGAGTTAAAGATGTTAAGATTTGCACTGGGTGTGACGAGGGTGGACAAGATTAGGAATAAGTATATTAGAGGGCCAGCCCAGGTTGGAAGGCTTGGAGACAAAGCCAGAGAGGCAAGATTACGTTGGTTTTGGACATGTGCTGAGGAGGGATGCTGAGTATATTGGGAAAAAGTTGCTAAGGATGAAGCTACCAGGTAACAGGAAAAGGAAGGCCTAAGATAAGGTTTATGGATGTGGTGAGAGAGGACATGCAGATGGTTGGTGTGACAAAGCAAGATGCAGAGGACAGAAAGAAATGGAAACAGATCTGCTGTGGCGACCCCTAAGGGGAACAGCCGAAAGAAGATGATAGTGATTAAAAACTCCTTAAGACGTTCTTCAGTATCGTGCCACAGCAAGAAAATATCATCCACAAACCTTTTATACCATATAATAGACTCAGAAAATGCATTATTCACAAGGACATTATTAGTTTTCCACTGTACCAGGGATAGGTTGATGTAGCTATTGGCACAGGCAGTGCCCATTGCCACGCCAACCTTCTGTATATAATGCTCTTCACCAAACATAAAAATGTTATTCTCCAAGATAATTTCCAACAGTGAACATAGTAACCTAACCTTACCTGATTGCACATTTCTTGCATGCAACAGCTCCCTTATATTCTCAAAAAAACTGTCTCAAACACATTTTATGCACAGAAAACAGAATAGTATTTACTGACTGCAAAAATAAATAGTAACAACACTATTTGCTGTATCTGTAATTACCAGTTTCTGTAGTTATCTAGAAATATAACTGCAGTTGAAAGGAACTATTAAAATATGTAAGTTAATAAAAGTAATCTTACATATAAAATTAAGGGACTTCAGGAACTTATAAACTGTTAAAGGATGACTCAGCACAGAAAATGACCAGTGATTGTCCAGAGACTATAGCAGCAAAAATGCTCTGGTTGGCAAACTAAATATCAAAAGAAGAATTTGTAACACATTTACCTTGCTGTGTGAAATGATATGCCTCCAAACCATGACTAAAGCTAATAGCACTTCAGTAAATGATGGTTACACAACTATGAAGTAGTTGCTGATGTGATTTCCACCATCTTTAGTTGTACTTTTCAGCTTTTGGCTCCATGTAGACTAACAACTGAAGAGCTAGAGTGAGGAAGGGGTTTGATGAATGGGCTGCTGAGGACCAAAAAAGTGAGTAAATTCCATTTTATTTCAACAAAGTACTGCTTCAAAACATTTTAGTAGCCACTGAGCCTTCAAAAAAATTAACATGGGACACAAGTGTAGAGTTGTGTGTTACAGCTATATTAGTTTCTGGCTGTGCTTATTTGTATGTTTAATTGACCAGGTCAGCTCCACAAGGCCTGTGGCATATTTTCAGGTAAGAGCTAAGCTGGTATTTATACCAACTAGTGAAAATATGACCAGACACTGGGGAACTTCCCCAACTCTTTCTGTTTGTACAGTCTGCTAGATTCTAGATGGCAGCACACAATACAGATGTACCTGTATTTTTTGAAGGAATCATAGTGGGGATAGATGTCATTGTAAAAAGTGCAGAAATTATTAATATGGAAGTGATAAAGAGCAGTTGGGTGATGCAGTGTTGATGCAGATGATCAAAGAGAAGGAACCAATAGAAGGTTTGGAATTGTTATGGAGGAATCAGTGGAGAAATGTTGTCCCCAGCATAACGGAAGTGTACAAAATGAGCTTGGTGCAATGAGCAGAATGCAATAACCTGTCCAAAGGTTCACAGATGAAAGACATGGAGAGTGTGGAAAAAACATTAATAGGAGATGCTGACTGCAGTGATGATGAGCGAGAGAGGCTCGTCTCAGGACAGTGAAGGACAGAAAGGCACATATGTGGTAGTGGTGATTAGTATGAGAGGACCAAAAATCAAAAAGATAAAGTGTTGTTCAGAAGCTTATGGCAAGAATTATGAACAATCTGATGCTCCAATTAAAAATATGACATATGGGACAACATAATGTTGCTTTTGGGCTATAAATCACAGGATATAAGGGCATTACTATGTCTAGGTGTAAAAAGAAAAGTTTTGAGAAGCAATGCTTAATATATTTATTGAATAAAAAATTTGTAACTTTGTTTAAAAAAAGAAAACAAATACTGAGTTTGCATGGAACAATTATGTTATTGCTCCAAAATGTTCAAAGTTTGAAAAAAAATGGCACAATTTAATAACTGCTAAATTTTTAGAAGAGAATATAATGCCATCACTTTAAAGACAAATAAGTCAAGCTGTATGAGATTAAGCCTCTCCTGGATGTAAGACAATTCCAGACTGGGCCAAGGGAGGGGTGGATGTCACTGAGGTTCTGAATAATGATGTTACACATTTATCAAATATTGTTATAAATGGATGAAGGGGAACAATTCTTTATTAGGCCAACACAAATAGTATTATTTGGCTCTTCAGAACATTTAGTTAGTGATTGTAGTAAACAAAGCTATTCACAGTGCAGAGGAAGGAGACATACTTTAAAAAGTGTAAAATAAAGTGTACAAGGTGTCAGAGATGGGCACTTATGGGATGATGATCTGATCAGAGCTTATGAAGTCAAGAAACTAGTGTTCATATGGAAGATAAAGAATTGAGCAAGAAGGGAAACATACTGAGGAGGAGGGGGTTGAATGTAGAGGGGAAACTGAAGAAGAAAGCATGGAAATGAACAAGCTCATTAATACTAAAGCAAAATGGTGGAATTAAAATGCTTATGACATTTCAGAGACTGAACCTAATGGAAGTGAAGATGACGAACAAATGGGGGGTGGGCATGTTTCTATTGGAGACAGAGTACACCAGAGAAAGGGAAAACTGAAATGTAAGGAAGTCAAGACACAACATATACAAACAAAGAAAAAGGGAATAACTGTATTAGCAATTACTGTGAGTAGTACAAATGGAGATTCAATAAGGATGGTGGTGTGCTGGACTGCTGTAACAGTAAGATAGCAGATTGGATATGTTTAATGGGTTTGAGTTTTTTGAATAAAAGAAAAAAACAGTTTCAACACTCATGGGTAAGAGCACAGAGAAAGTGAAAGATTTAGTGTAGAAAGCCAGCACAGGTTATGACACAGCATGATAGAACAAAGGGTCCTCAAATTAAGAAGAAACAGGAGGATCAGGGGACATATGAAGAAATATTGTCATGGGAAAAAAAACAGATTAAATATGGTGCAATATTTATGCAAAGTAGAAAGCAAAGCTAATCAATATAAAAACAGCAGCATCAAAGATATTTGAAGAGAAATACAGGTAAAGGCATTCAGATATGGAAACTTTACAATACAAAAAATAAGAAAACAAAGGGAAAGAAAAGAGAATTAGTCTCTGCTTGCCTTACAAAGCCATGTTTGACTCAGCTCTGTTAGAAATGCTACATCTAAAGAAATCCCAGTCCCACTGCACCACATGCCCCAGAGACCTCAACCCCATTACCACAATCAACAGAACATGCTGGAGGGACAGGTTCATAACCCAGAGACTGCCCATGCTATGGAATAGACTTCCCATACATGTCAAGCAGAGCACCTCACTGGCCCTCTTCAAGGGAAATCTTGATAAGTGGATGGGAAATAGAAAATTCACCCTGGGGATCACTCCAGTGGCTCTACTCGATAGGGGCACAGGAAACTAATGTCGGGTGGCACGATGCCAGGCTAATCCTATGGGCTATGCTTGTAAAGGCTTCAGGGCCATTAGACTAGTATACACCTATGAACACCCCAATCATTAGGGATAACCGTAGACAGTGACTCTACATCTACAGTAAGTAGCAACAGGGATCCTCTAATGTTTCTAAATAGATGCCTAGATCATTCAGAAAATTCTTGGTGTCAGGACAGTGGTACATTCACATATGACAGGATGGAAATTTTTTTCAACAAATATTGAGAGAGGCTCAGTGGCCCACCCCCACTGGACACAATCGGACGCATTGGGGGATTAACTAGAGGCTTATGAACTTTAGGTAGGCCATAAGTTATGGGAACTATGGGGAACTCAACATTGAAATATTCAAAAAGTGACTCAGAAATCATACCTGTCACATGCAAATCAAAAAACTAAAAACTGTATCTTATCAATGACTGCCTTAACGGCCGTATTAGATATTTGGTAGTATGTACTAGTGTCACCAAGCAGATCCATCATGTTACGAATATATACATCCTTATCTAATACAACAATACCGCCCCTTTATCAGCAGGACATATTTCCACATGTCAAGCGTTTTAATTCAAGCAGTGCCTGTTGTTCAGATGTTGACAAATTAAAAAATGTGTTATTATCATTATCAGCAATTTTATCCCTAAGTTGTTTCTCACACACTTCTATAAACAAATCAGTAACCGGGTTGATAGGAGGAATAAACACACTTGGTTTCTTAAAAATACATTGATCTTGTGTGTTTCCTTGAAAAATGGTTTTCAAAGTTAAAGTTCTTCCAAAAGGTTTAAGCTCTTTTAAAACATTCACAAGATCAGCTTTGTGAGCTGGTACAAAACTCAAGCCCCTAATTCAGAGTTAACTGTGTCTCAGTTAAACTATAAGATGAAACATTAAAAACTAGACCTGTCTGGCCCTCTTCCCAGTCCTGGTCTGCTCATCGACACTGTGTGGGCACCTTGTCCTGCCATTCGTAATTCGTCTCGATCTCCCTCTTATGGGGAGGGGATTGTGTAACAAAAAAAACCTCCTTATACTGTGCCAGATACAGAAGCTTCTGATAGAGTATTATTTTGGCTGTTACTAATGTTAGTATCTCGTATTACCACCGTATGCTTTTGTTTTACAGCTGGTACAGTTACTTTTAAAGAGGAGGATGTTTCCCCTGTCTCCACTATTATTCGTATTGATATTCGTCGGGGTGTCTTGCAACCTTTTATCAGCCTGGTTAAGGCTCAAAGTGTTAATAGGAGTCGTAACATTCAATGCTTCTCTTGGATTAGGTTGAGGTGGAACTGTTGACTCAACCGCCACACTGTTCTAATAGCTCCGCCCTCTTCCTGTCGCTCGCCGGATCGTACCCAAATCTCTTGCCTCTCTGTTCCAAGAAAACATTGCTTGTTTTAAAATTATTAAGATCTCTTTGGATCTTATGAGCCTTGGTATTAGACGTTTTTTTCGTACATAAGAATATGGTCATGCAGACTATTATCTAGTTTGTCCACCAAGATATCTACAGGGTAGTTATCTATTACCTCATTCTGCATGTGATGCATGTTTCTCAGCAGCTTGACCTCTTCAGGTCTAAAGAAATCTACCAATAGCTGCATATATGTGGCACTACACTCCAGATTTGAGATTTGCCAGCGCCTTAAGAGCTCAGGGTATGTTTGCCCATAACTGGGCAGAGTTAATACTTGCAGTCCTCTAGGTGCTATGTTATGTTTGAGAGAAGCCTCTAAGTGAAAGTGTTGCCATTGCAGTCGCTTATACTTAGAGCTTATTCCCAAGGGCTCTATAGGACTTTCTCTTGTTGATTGCAATCAACATTTTGAATACCTTGTAAATGCATATCCTCTGATAACAGGTGATTCAACAAGTATACATTAAATCTTTCTGACCTATGTTATTATTTTGAAGACCTATATATAAAGAGGCAGCAATCATTATCCTTGGGGTTGAAGTTTCCGCTTTGTTTAGCGGTATACTCTTTTTAGCTTTATGTTTTTTAGCAAACGTCCGTTTATACTGTATACTTAGCATTACAATTTGAGATTGGGTAGTCTCCATGAAGAGCAAACAATTGCCTGTATTGGTGTTTTATTTTGGTAGTCCCGGTTTTTATCTGGTTTCTCTTCCGGTTTCGTATCCGGCCTATCAGGTTTAATACATACATTGTAGCATTGTGTATCAGTACCTGTTGCTGCTTATACAGTAAATGATCTTGAGAGAATGTCATAACAGAAAGATTTGCAACATTAACATTGCCTCTGCTTTGTTGTTGTTTAGCGAGGTTAATGTACGTGACATTATATATCCAGCCATGTACATTTTGAGAGCTATACCCGAGATCTAACAGACATTTACTCGGGATTTTAACTTTATCATTTATTGATTAAGTGAAGAACATAACGGTCTATTTGGTCGTTACTTTATGTTTTTAATATGCTTGGGTGACTATATCTAGTCAACGTTGGTGAGATCCTGCTATTGGCAAGTTAGTGAAACGCTAACTCTTTTAGAGTTTTCCGTAGCATGTTTAATGTTTAATTACAGGCCTTTTACATCCTATACTGCGGCATAAATACATGACTTGATGCATATTAACAACTTTGCGTTTAATGCTGTACATATTGCTGTATGAATTTTAAAAAAACATGTGATACTTACTTGTGAGGCATTGCCTGCTTTAGCGGTGAAGTACCTGATATAGAATAAGTGCGCCTAAGGAGCGCCCCGCACTAGAACACAGGTTTTATACATTAATCAAGTTAATTAATTTCCCGCGCCTTAGCGGATATAAACCAGTGTATAAGCATTGTTTAATTGATATCTGATGAAGCGTGGACTTTCCACGCGAAAGCGCTCATTTCTGTATTTTAATAAAGAACGTGTTTTGGATTATACAACGGATTGCTGACTACTTCTTCAGTTGGAATACTTGTGATCCATATATAATAACTATATGCGCATTCCTCGTGGTTGGTTCCTCACTCTTGCATTCTCATAACAGGGGATTCATCTGAAGATTCAGTAGAGTGTCAAGTTGTTCATTCATTCTTGAACCACAGTCTAGTACTCATAAGCCCCACATTCGTGGCTGCCTCAGCAAAAGAAACCAAACCAATTCCCTCTGCCATGTCCAGCAGAGGGTGACAAGTACAAAATACAAAAAGAAATCCCTCAGCACTGGATTAAGTAACCAACGAGCAATAAGTCCAAAGTGTAACAGAAAACACACGTAGGTTACACACAGCAGGTATCTTTAATAACAAAAATAAAAATAGTAAGCGCTTTCAGGGACTCCTCCTGCTTCATCAGACTAACAATCCCTCTAGACAGCATCACATTTAAAAGCATCCCTATTACAACGTAGCCAATCCACAGAATATACCATGCATTAAAGCAACAGAAACAATAAAAACACCATATTTATATATCTAATAAAGCATTAAAAACATATATAGTAGCAGAAGGTATGAACAAATATTTAGGCACATACATATTCAAATGACCATAAAATGCCAATATAAAAACTACATGAAAAATCTATACAGAAAATATAAATAAAGATTATAATATATGGGAAATGTAAAGGAAAATGTAGTAAAAGGAACTATTCCACAAATTGTGAAATAACCTGCATTCTAATGCTTAAGGGTGTTTGTATCTCACCCATTATCAACAAAGTCGACCCCATCAAGATGAGACTGTCTACCAGAGTACCACTCCTGTGAGCGGGGGATGGGGTGTATAGGCATTGTCAGAACCATATTCATCCACATCCCTCAAAATCTTTTTTGTTTTCCTTTTCTTAATAGCTTCCATTTTTTCCTCTACTGTACGAAAATACGAGTATAGTCAAATTGATTGACAGAAAATGATGAATCTTGTGTTATTTTCCTGTCCAAGTCTTTCGCTTCATGGCACAAACTGTCAAGTTGCATCTCATTATATTTAATTACCATTTCCATATACTCTATGCCGAAACGGTTGAACAATTTGATTAAGTCTCTGTGAAAGGGAGAGTTAGCTATAAGGCCTGTCGGATACCGCCACATCCGTAAGCCTTTAGGAACAATTTTTTTTATTTATGCATTCCCTAAAATAACAATTGTCCATTTGCAACCTCTTAATCTTAAATAAAATTCTATCCAGTTCATTTAAGCCATTTGAGAAAGACTGGTTAGATGTAACACCACTATTAAATGAGTCAAAGCACTTTCCATTATTTAACCAATCGGTTAAAGAGATATCCTTATATGTATTAACACGAGAGTCTTTCTTTAAAACAGTACTTGCCCCATTAATAGCACTGACCTGGTTCGTCTTGGCCGTAAATAGAGTATTACTGCTGGTCTGAGAACCATTCGGACCTGCACTGGAGTTAGCACCTGAATCAAGTGCAGACGAAAGAAGACTAGTAGGAATTGGATGCATTGATAGTTGGGAGAACCCCTGCTATGTAAAGATTCTTGGGAGTTTTTGAGAAAGATAAATGAAATCAGGTTTGACAATTCATATGTACTGATTACAATTGATCCCACACAACATAGGAACAGAATGGTTCCTTGAATATCTTTTTTCAGTGGGCTTACCACATGATAGGTGTATCATGTTGGAACATTTATTAAAGTTGGTGTTGTGCAATAATTTCATATTGTTTGATAAGAAATACTATCTACAGGCACAAGGTGTGGCTATGGGTGTTATGTTAGAATGGGAAAAGAGATTTTTGATACACTCTTCTTTTTTCTCATACTGCCACATGTACACCCGCTTCCTTGATGACATCTTTATTTTATGGAAGGGGCCCAAGGCTTTGATCAGCCCATTTTTGGACATTAATACGACTACTACTTTTGTGCAATTTACACACACCATTGATGAAACTATGATAGCCTATTTGGATATTTTGTTGAAAAAAGATAGTGGGCTTAATAGTTTTTTGGCCAAAATACATCGAAAGGAGACTTATTCTAATAGTTTTCTCCACTTCACGAGTTGTCATCCTTTTTCTCAAAAACGAGGGGTGGTGAAGGGTCAATTCAAGAGAGCGGCCAGAATGGTGAGTTTATGGGGTAGCATTATAAAAGAATGTAACAACTTAAAATGCACGTTCTTGAAGAGGGGGGTACCCTAGGGAACTCATTGATATCATGGACGAAGTGGTCAAAAAGAGGAGTGGTTATTTTCGACCAATTCTGGAATCACAATATAGTCTTCCGCCATTAACTCACCCAATTTTAACATCCAATTTGGGCGTTATTGCTAGGTTTGATAATGCTATTCCCATAGAGGAGGCCCCAAATTTGAATCAGGTTTCACCTAAAGTCTGTTTTCTTACTACCTTTACCCACAATTCTAAAAAGGTCCTTACCATTTTGACAAAAAATTGGGATCTGTTAATGAGCGATAGCAGTATTAGGGGTTCTATTGGGGCTAAACCCATTTGTGTTTATAAGAAGGAACGAAATATTAAAAACATCTTGGAGTGTAAAGTGAACAGAACAGGGTTTGGTCTCGCATACAAATGTGGGATATGTAAATTTTGCCCTTTTATTTTTGAAACCAATGAAGTTAAATAAATAATATAAAATTAAGGTTACTCTTTAAGGGTTCATGTGATACTGAGAGGGTTGTGTAATGTGCTATGTGCGACACATGCCCCTGTTTCTACATTGGAAAAAACAAATGGAGACTTAAAGTTAGAATAGGTGAGCATGTAAGGAACATCAGGGATAAATTTGAATGTAATGCCCTGGCTAAACACATTGCACAACATCCTGAACATTCATTTAAATTTATTTTGAATATAATAACTTGTTCTGAAAGAGGGGGGCTTGGCAGTATTTATTAGATAAAGCAGAATTGGTGTGGCAGCTCCGACTGAATGCAACATGTTGGCTAGGTCTTAATAACAGTGTATCCATCACCAGTCTACTAAAGTTAACAGCCCTTAAAAGATGACATTCTAAGTTTCCTTTTATTTCTTTCTTTTTGTTTTGGACTTGTATGAGTGCTTTTTAAGCTAAAGTATTTTTTAAGGGGACTATATATGTTGGGGTATATCGAGTTATTTGTAGGATTCTTATTTTAATATGATTTTACAATAATTGATAGGTTTTTAGAAATGATGAGTGTAATTAATGATTTTACTTGTTGGGGGGAAGTGACGTCATATGACAAAATTATATAAGGGATATGAGATAATCTTTTTGCCATCTGATGAAGTTCCATTTAACATATGATTTGAGGGACGAAAGTGCTTATGGTGGCTTAATTTTTTATTTTCACGTTGTTGGATTACTGACAGAACCCACACTGTGAAAGTAGCAGACTCCAAATCCGACTTCAGACCAGTGACAAGTGCAGTACCACTAGGGACCTAAACCTTGTCACCACAATAAACAGAACATGCTGGAGGGATAGATTCCTGTCCAAGAGACTTCCCATATTCTGGAACAAACTACCCATCTATATCAAACAAAGCTCCTCATTAGCACTCTTCAAGAAAAATCTTGATGACTGGATGGAAAATAGGAAATTCACCCCAGAGATCACCTCTGTGGCTCTGCTCAACAGGGGCACAGGAAAATAATTTTCTTGGTTGACGAAAGCCAGGGTACCTTTTTGGCTAGGCTTGTATAGGCCCCTAGGGCAGATAGCCTAGTATCTACCTATGAACCTATTAATTGATTCTTCTGATTGGTCAATTTTGTTTGGCTTTAATACAAGTAAGGCACAAAATGAGGTATGCATTCATCTAAGGAAGTCTTATACGGATCAAAATGCATTTTTACTTGTGAGCGTTCATGTATGTGTGTATTTGCCTGCTAGTTATTGTTTTTTGTGGAAATAATAAAGGAATCTAACTCTACAACTTCTTGTGATCTTCCAAATTGCTGATTTTATTGCTTTTTGAGGTGTTTGATTTTAAGCACTTTATTTCCTGTTTTTGGCTATTCTAGTAACTAAACAAATAACAAACCAACACAAATGGTAAAAGAAGATGTTGCCAATAAGGATGACTGCAAGTAGGGTTACAGAAAATAGGCAACAGGGAGGTTGAATTCACTGGAGAAAACTGGCAAAGGATTAAAGGTACTGTTTGCAAATAACTAGAGGGGGAAAGGTAATATAGTGGGATGAGGCCAAGAAGATGTTTAAACTGCAGTTTAGAAACCGACTTCCATATCAGGGACTGATATCAGAGTACAGGCAAATGGAAAGAGACAGAGGAGTTCTAAGTGAAAGACGTGCTGTGGTGGATTTTTCAGCTGACTCTAGAACAGAAGCTTCTGTTAAAATGGGAATAATTAGTAGGACATATACAATATTGCATAATAACTCTAAGAATCAATCAGAGGAATTTAGAAAAGATTGGGAAGGATAGTAGAGAATCAATTTATTAGGGAACAATGGCAAGATATATGTACGTCTCTCAAGTATGCAACAAAAATCCAGGTGGTTTAGAATTTTTGCTTGGAAATGTTTGCACAGGTATTTTTATACTCCAGTCAGACTCCACAAACAATTTTTCCTCAGGTGGATAGCAAATGCTAGAGGAGTGACTGGGAAGAAAGTTGTAACTGGGAAATTGTTTTGGGGAGTATAATGAGTTGGCACATTTAAAGAATTCCATACAGACTACTCTGTCAGAATGTTTGGGAGAGCAAATAAGGAAATGATTCTTTCAAGCTGGGACACAAAATCTGAATTGCCTACACATAGTACAGCCATATTAAATTTAATTCTGTTGGTTGCAAGAAAGCATTTACTAGAAAATGGGAATCAAAATCTAAACCAACTATTTTTGAAGTATTTAATATTGTAACAGTGGAAAAAAAGAAATGGAAGAGGTATCCTTAAAAAAGGAAGGAGCAAATTACATAGAAATAAACAGAACTGGTAAAAACAATTCATGCAGTATAATGTTCAGGAGGAGGAGGTGTGAGGTTTAAGAGAAGGCAGGAATTGAATGATGTATGTAATGCTGGACTGAAACAGTTGTTATAAAGAAAGAAATCATGAAAACATAATGCGTGCAAATGGAAAAAACGCTGATATGGTTTGTTTTCTTTGCTATTAAGGTATGTGTGCCTATGTCTTAAGTGATATTCAATAAAGATACTTAAAAGATTGTGTGAAGCACTTAAGTAAGGCACTGAATTGTTGCTGGACAGAGTAGAAACGATGGGAAGGAAGAGTCGTGTTCCGCAATGTAGAAAATTACCCTTGTAGTTTTACATGACCCTGATGTTGGCTGATTAAGTGAGCAACACTGACATTTTGCCTCCCTCATTCTTTTTCTCATCTGCAGAATGACTTTGACCATTTTTCTTTGGTTATCCATGTTTAGCAAAGCTACAAATTCATCTTCAACTCTGCTTTGTAGCAGTTGGTAAGGACGAGTTCAGTTTTGAAGAGATGCTGGCCTCACTTGAATCTTCTGGATTATTTATGGATCCTCTTGGGTTTATTACAAGCATAAAGAAACAGCCAGGAAGGACAAAAAGGACAAAATTATTTTTTCTTCTGTGGTGGTACACGTTTTGTATCTACTATTAAATATTAGTTGTTTATTAAATGTTATTTTATTTCAGGGCTTTTTTGTGTGGAAGTCATCTCAGCTGAAATCTTATCACCATTAGAGCACCAAAGTGACAAGCATGTAACAACTGGCCCAGAAGAAAGTCCATAAGGTCCTAGTAACACACTGGCCTTGGAAAACAAACTGGACAAGTTTACAGCTGTAACCAGGTAAGGCTTGGTGGACACAGCTGAACTTAAAGTTGGCAGGGCTTCAAACAAGAAAGAATTTAAACTTGCATTTTTGAGTTAGCTTTCCTTGAGTTGGTGATATCTGTGCAGGTAACACAAATGCAGGATTCTCAGGCCATAGCTGACAACTAGAAGTCCATTATAACATCTTTCCAATCCAAATTACATTACTTTGAAAATTGACCAAAAAGAAACAACCGGCATGTAGTACGTCTATCTGAAGTGAAATAAAGTTTCTAACATTATTACATTTTAGAGTGTGCCTTGTCTAAGGCAGCAAACCTCCAAAAATTCCCAACTATATATGGAAGATATAGGGCACTAAGTCTGGCTGACTGTGCCAATCAGAGCTCCAGATCTGTTGCCATGTAATTTGTTAACTGTGCAGAGATACAGCAAATCTTGGGTTTGATTACGGAAGGCTGGGTCTTTCAACCCAAAGGAGGCAAAGTCCGCCTCTATCCAGACTTCTCCAATACAATGAGCAAGAGAAAGGCTTTCATCCACTTGAGACATCTGTGCTACAGAAATGAGCTTCCCTTATTCTTTAAGTGCCCCATTACATTTTACTTATCTGAAATTAAATAAATGTATTCACTCTTGATTCAGACAAAGTGCTCTGGATTTCCTGTGCAACACAAAGTAACCAGAACTGATCACCAAGCAGTCAAATGCAAACAAAAATAAAGTAACCTGCAGGCCAATATGGCATCTGGAAAGAAATCACAAAGCCTGGCAAATTTGTAGCACTTTCAAAGACTGCCTAGAGATCATATAACCAGCTTCTTAGGGAATGACTCCATGACTGAATTTGTCAGAATTCCCCCATCACTGCCAAGAAAGCAGCAAGCGGTAGCTTTTCCAAATCCTTGTGAAAAAAAAAAAAAACACTGCAGTGCTCTTTATTCATAGGAAGGTTTCCAAATGAATAGCTAAAAGAAAAATGCCTTTGGGGAGAAAACTGACCCCAGACGAAAAGATACCTGCTTTTAAATTGGCAGAGCCACCAGGAAGCTGGCAGATAAGAAGTCCAAAGAGATAACAGTGCTTACTCCAGCTGGAGAACATTTTCCCCCCATACATGTTGAGAAACTGTGATTAAGGCATAAATGTATTAACTAAATGCCTTTTGTTGTTTTATGTATCCCTAATATCACTTACACTGAGGAACTTGGATGTACAGTATACTTTAAAAGTAAACCGAACCACAAACTAGAGAAACAAATCCAGAAGCACAATAGCAATAAACGGATAACCGGAATAACTTACTTCAAATTTATTACGACATAAAAATGAAAACGAATGGTAAGCGCCTTCGGCTGTGTAACAACAGCCTTCATCAGACATTTTTAAAAATGCTACTAAGAGCATTATATTGTAATGAATTACCATTCATTTTCATTTTTATGTCGTAATAAATTTGAAGTAAGTTATTCTGGTTATCCGTTTATTGCTACTGTGCTTCTGGATTTGTTTCTCTATACTTTAAAAGTATTTTACCATCCCACCAATGTAAAAACTATAAAATAAACCTACCATTACCAGTGCACGTCTGAAACTGTCGACCAAAGTAGTCTTTGGAAAAGGTCAAAATCTAGGAAACACGATAGAAGAGCAGACAGCACAGTCTCTTATTAATGTTTATCCAAAAGTAGTATCTGAGTAATTCTACTTCACATAGCCAGGAAAACTGGCAGCAAGCCAAAATAATCTTACTGTTCACCAATCCTGTACACAAAGGGCATGCCTAAGCCGTAGACTATTTTGTGCAGTTCTACCTCACAGCTGAAATGTGTGCATGTTACCTGCAGCTGCTCTGCCTGGTATCTCCTGCAGGCATATGCATTCAAGTGTTGGCTCAAAATGGAAAGGAACTGCTTCAAGTTAGATGCCAGGTGCTGTTTTTCTAGCTCCTTCAAAGGAATGAAGACTGGTATGTTGTGATTCATGATCACTGGTGGCTGCCGCAGTGCAACGTTCAGGTAATAGTACTCCAGATAGATGCCTTGGAACGCAGTACTGATGCTGATGCACACTCCTCTGGGGATCTTTTTGGCACAGATTCCTGCAAAGAGTAATGAAGTGAAAATAAGCTAACTTTAAAGCACCGTCTCAGCTTTAGACAAGTGTTTAGGATAAGGCTAATAACATTAACTATTCTAAATACAAATTAAATTGATTAGAATAGCCTACTGTTTAAATGTAACAAAGTGTAAAATGAGCTATGTTTTGGAGACATTGATATGAATCCTGCCACTATTTCTACTTCATGCCATTCTGAAGTTAATCATTCACTGCACCTGTGCTTCATTTAAAAGCAGGAATCTGTACTTCATAGCCTTTAACTAGTTAAGGAAGTAAACATACAAAAACAGATTTTCAAGTTTGGATATCAGTGTTTCAATGGAACTTGAACATTACATACTTAAAGGATTAGGGCTTTATGATCCACATCCATCCATATCCGTGCCAAGACTGATCATCACAACAGACAGCTCACATTTTAGCATTTACAGAGCTCTCTCAAGCTCAAACTCCTTCCTCCTCACTACCATAATGCACCATACTTTCCTTTTTCTCCAAACTGAGATTGACTATGAAAGACCTAACCAGCTACATACAAATATATTTGGATTGGGATATATAAAGCTGCTGCTGTATAAACATCTGCTGATCTGAACACCCCCTAACAAGGACCATCAACTAGGTCTCTCCTAAGGGGGGTCCACTTCAATGCTAGGGCAGAATCCTCAGTTACTACTCTTGCAGGATTCATGTTACCAGGAAGAATAGTAACTGCAAAGTGTGACCTAAGTCTAGACATCACATCCAACTTGCAGTGTCTTTCAAAAGTGTGCAGTCAAGTCTCTGTTACTGTGACAAACGTTTCATCCACATAAAAGCTCTTAAAGTAGGCTAGTGAAGTTGAGACAGTCCTTGTAGAATGAGCTTTTGGTTTGCTGTAATTACAGTAGCAAAACATAAAACATTCAGATAGCCACTTGGACAGAGTAAATAAATATTTTTTTATATTTTTTTTTATATTTTACCTTTCCATTGCTTTTAGTTTTAACAGGCAAGCAATGGAGGGTGAATCGTGCAATCCTGGCCATTGCCCCGCATTTAGGCGGACCTGCCAGATTAATGGAAGACTTAATCTGGCAGGTCCACCTAAATGAGGGGCAATGGCCAGGATTAAACGATTCACTCTCCATTGCTTGCCTGTTAAAACTAAAAGCAATGGAAAGGTAAAATATATAAAATATAAAAAAATATTTATATACATTTTTTATATATACTTTCATTTTTATATAAACACCGTTTTATAGATTTTATACAGTGTGTGTATTTGTATTTATTTTCAGCATCTTTGCACTTGTTAATGTCATTCAAATGCTGGTTTTAAAGAGTGTCTTTTTAAGAATATTTTTATGATTGCATTTCATGAATATTTATGAGTTCAGGGAGGTCCTTTTTAGTCAGTGTGATGGGACTGGTTTATTACTTAATTAATGCTCTTGCAGGATGTACTTAAGAGTGTTTCCTGGATTTGCTCTTATCTGATGAAGTTGAGAAGGTTCTTGAAGAAAGTGCTTATCTGTTTGTTATTTTGGTTTAATAAAAAGTGTTTTTACCGCTCCCAAAGTGCTTTGCAGCCATTTACTACAAGGATTTACTCGAGTTGCTGAAATGTGTGGCTCCAGGAGTGCTGACTGTTTTTTTACAGTTTGTGACTGTTTTTTTACAGTTTGTGAACATTTGTGCTTTTTTAATACTGCAACAGTGATAAGGAAAGACATCTGCCAGGAGTGCCTGAAGTTCAGAAACCCTCTTAGCAGAAGCAAGGGATACAAGTAACACAGTTTTCCCAAGTACAATGCTGTACAGCAGAAGAGACTGCAGGCTAAAAAGCAGGCAAAGTCAATTTTTTTTATGATCAAAATTAAAGTCCCAAGAAGGAGGGATAGGCTTTCTTGGGGGCCTAATATGAAAAAAACCTTTCAAAAATTGTTTAATTTTAAATTTAAAAGCAAGTGGTGAATGCAACGGCAGAAAAGCAAAAATGGCAGAAAATGAGCTTTAACATATGAGTAAGCTAAGAAGGTACCATAGGAATGCCCATCAAAATAGGGTCCAGGTTATGTGTGTGACACCATATAGAAAATCTCCAGCATTTCGCTACTTATGAGTTTCTAGTAATGGGGTTTCTGGCCTCAGAAAAAAGCACATCCCCGGAGAACTGATTTCTAAAAGGAATTCAAAATCCTATCACCCAAAGAGTCAACTGTAGAGTAAGTAAATGAGGGTGAATGAGAGAGCCCTTTTCCTGTGTGAGAAGATCCATCTTATAATGATTACCTCTGGCCAGATAAAATAGAAGGGGGAACTAGTGCTGTCTGTGCCAAAAGGGAGTCACCAGCAAGATTTTGGGTTTGTCCCATAAAATACTGTTCAGGACTTTTGGCCACAGAAGAAGGGGGGGGGTAAGCATTCAGAAATATCCCCCTCCAAGAAAGACAATGGCTTCCACCTTCCAAACCAGATTTCTTGTTACTCTGGAACAGAACAGAAGGAGTGGTTTGTTTAGAGGGGAGGCAAAAAGAATGTACATCAGAGGGTACTCCTCAAGTAAATGTCCAGAAACACTTCCCTGTGAAGCATCCATTTGTTTGGATCTGCCCTGGACATGTTCAGATTGTTTGCCACTAGACTGTACTCAGAGGGAATGCAAACTGCCTGCAAAGTTAGTTGATTACTGGAAAATCTCAAGCTTGAAGAGCTAGCTTGTAAAGAAATTAAGATTTTGTGTCCCTTGCTACTGTACCACAAATATGGTATTCTCTGCGAAAATTCTCAAAGGACCTAAACCCAAGAGGGTGCAAGGCATGAAGAGCCAGAATTAGAGCTCACATCTCTTATGTTGATATGGTCCACTTGTTGCTGGACGACGAAATTCCCTAGACTCTGATGCTATTGGAATCGGCTTCCCCACCTCTGATTGAAAGCATCTGTGTACAGGTCCTGAGTAGTAAAAGGGACCTGAAAAGGAAGGCAGAGATTCAGAGAAATCCGCCAATTCACCACAGGAACCTGAGTTTGAGGCAAGACGAGAGAGGGATGAGAAGATCCAGAGGATGACAGTGTTGAAGCCAAACAGTTTTGAGATACCACTGAAACTTCATGTGGAGTCTGGCGAAAAGAAGCATAGGAATGGTGGATGCTATGAACCTCAGAGCTCTTAAAAAAAAAAGAGACTGAAAGTAGACAGCAAAGAAAAGGAACTTAGGATAAGGAAGCAAGGCCATCATTGGTTAGGTTGGAATCCTATAACCCAGGATAGCTAGGTCCTGAGAAGGGGGTAAGAACAGACAGATTCAGAGTGAACCCCAAACTGAGAAGGAGAAGCATGGTGTATTCGAGATCTTAAAGTAGAAGGTGCTGAAAGGGGGATTGAATCAGCAGGTCATCCAAGTAAGAGAGAATTTGAATTCCCTGAAATCTGCTGAAGGCTACCACTAGGGCAGACAATTAGTAAAGACCCTCAGAGCTGAAGAAAGACCAAAAAACAAAGCAGATAATTGAAAATGTGAGAATGAAACAGAGAAACATACATTTCCTGTAAAGAGAGTGAATAGGAATGTGAAGGTAGGCTTTCTTCAGATCCAGAGACACAAAGAAAGCCCGATAAAGTAAAAAGTTCACTTTCAGAAAGGTGTTGAGAAAAGAAGGATCCAGAATGGGCCTCCATGAACGCACCTTACTGGGAACAAGGAACAAACCCATTGATCTGAGAGGGTGGAATTGGCAGAATGGTTCCTCGAACCAAAAGGTTGTGAAGAACTGAAGGAAAGTGAAGAAGTTGGCAATAGGGAGGTTGGAGAATGCCTGAAAAGGGAGGAAGGGACTTCCAAACCATAAAATACCAGCTCTGAATTATAAGCACCCATGAATCTGTTATGCATTGTCAATGGAAATACTTCTGTTATGTAGGGACCTGTAACGTTCTGAGGGAAACAGGAATCTGGCTGGGGGGGGGGGGTGGAGACTGAATGTCAAATGGAAGCAGATTTGTCAGGAAAAGAAGGCTTTTGACCCTCAGAAGGCTTGTCAGGAAAAATAATCTCTTGGAAGACCTCTTAGTCCTGAGAGGTTGTCCCAGCTGCCTCCATACAAAGGAAGACAGATGGGACATTTCCTTGAAACTTGGGAATAGGAGAAAGGAAGATTTGCTTAAAATCTTGCATGATATTTCCCTTATCTTGCAAGGTCTTGAAAAACTCAGCTGCTGCAGAGCCAAAAACAATTCTGGTTGTCCAAGGGAGAGTCCAGCAAATTAGCCTTAATGTCTTCAAGGAAAAGAAGGGAGACACAACCAGGAGTATCTCCTCATAACTGACCCTGAAGCAGCTGCCCTAGAGGAGGCATCAGCAGCATCATAACTACTTTTATAGACTGACACGCTGCCTAGGCAGCAGAGCTCAAAAGAGAAATAGCACTTGACTGTCTCTGAATCAAGCAAATCAGAAATAACATCCCTAAGTTGAGAAAGAACAGCCAAGACAAATCTAGTCATATGGCTCTGGTAATTTATTGCTCGGAAAGCTAATTTGGCATAAGTATGCACGTTTTTCCATACCTGTTCACAGCATGATGGTACTTGTCAGAGGGCAAATGCTTGGAAGAGTTCAGCAATTTAGAAGGCTTGTCACTGGCTAGGGAAATCACTTCAGGGTCAGAAGAAGGGATTTTTTTATAAAAATGTCTGGACTTTGGAAACTTTACAGAACCTGTGTAGCAGGGGCTGGGAGTCAGGAGCCTGATGGGCAGAAAAAAATCTGTCTGAAACAGCACCCAAGACAAGAGGAACTGCAGAAGGCAGAGGGAATGAATCTGCAAATTGTCATAGTACTTTTTCTGTATATCAGAAATCTGGAAACAATCACATTTAAAATGTTCCATTATGTGGACAACAGTTCCCCTAAAAGATAACTCTTCAATGGGGAAATCGGGGAAAATGGAATCATCTTCCTCAGACTCCAAAGAAAAAGGGGAATACATTTGAGAGGAGTAGGCGAAGGATTCCTGTCCAAAATCTAAGTCCACCTCCTCTTCAGGTGGATCAGAATTTCTAGGCCTCTTAGAAGAGTAGAGTAGAAGACCAAGGAACAGAGGGAACAGACAACCCCTGCGGGAGCTTCAAAACCATAAGTGCCTTTAAAAGACCCCGAGTGAAATCCTGCTGCTCTCTATATGGAGCCACATGGATCATTTTCTACATCTTTTTCAAAGGAACATCAGCCATAAGAAACTTAGGGCATTCAGACCCTTGCCTGACGCCAATAAGGGAACCAGGAACTTCCTCCCTAACAAGAATCAGGGGAATCCCCTTAGGCCCCTCCAAAACGATTAGATGCAGTTTCCCCTCTTCATCCAAAGCAAATGTAGGCACAGCCTGAGTGGATGTGCAGATAGGCAGCCCCATGTCAGCCTCTGACTGGGTTGCAACAGAGTGGCTAACAGTGTAGTCAGACAGCCCTCACATTCTTTATTAAATCCGATAGAGCTGTCTAGAGGAGGATGGTAGCAGAAGAATCAGTAAAAGTAATGTCTTTTGGCTTTTCCCAGTTAGGGGTCGCCACAGCGAATGGTCCGCTTATGATTGGTAGTAGATTTTTATGGCATCGAGTTACCACCCTGGTGCCCAACCTTCAAAGAAGGCACACCCACACACGCACGCACACACCTACCTGCATGTATGACGTTCACTCGACCATGGGGAGGACATGCAGACTCTGCACAGAAGGCACTCCAGCTGAGAAATGAACCGGAGAGCTTCTTGATGTGAGGTGACACCGCTAACCGCTGCACCACCATGGCCACTGTAGCAGAGCAATCAGTACTTTTTAAAATTTCTTCTTAAGTAGCAGATAACATCAGAGCAGGTGGATTCAGTCATGCTGGTGGCTTCAGAAGCCATGGAAGCCTGAGCCCTTCAGTCACTGGTTTTCTAAACAAACAGGAAGGGAAGGCAGACTGCTACATAAAGTCTTTGGTACAAATGTTTAATAAATCTCACACTGAGTATGGTCATGGGCATGCCATAGAAAAAAAAAAAGGCACTTCTTGTGTTTATCCATATGGGGAATCTGCCTCCCACATATTTTCTCTTCCTGAATGAAATATAAAAGATAATATAACCCAAATGAAAAAAGAAAAGAAAACACCCCAATGGGACACTTATCTTCTGAAGGCTCTGTAGCTTTATCTATGTAACATATGACCGCAGACTGAATTGGAAAAGTAACACTCGGACTGACAAAGTTCTGAGGATTGGGCACTTTTATGTCACTTATGTACCCTACACTTCTAAACTTTAGATGCAGTACATATGTCTGATGTACGACACCTAGAAGGAACAAAGGCTTTGATATGTTGTCTAGACATTTTGCTATCAATAGCACATCCAGTTTGCAAAGAATACTGCAACAGTTATAAGGAAAGACATCTTAAGGTGTAATCAAGACAGAAAACCTTCAAAAATGCTGGCTATATGAATGTGATGATAAACATTTTTTAAACCCAAGGTTGTGAATGGAAAACATTTTGAACTGGTAAAGAAAGGAAAGATCCAGGATCCATGCAGTTTCTTTCCCATAAACAACCTAGAATAAAATAACTTTCCTTGCAAGAGAAAGAGATGAACAGGTTCTACTAATCCTATAACCAGCAGAAGCTGAAAGACAATGGAAAAATAAAGAAGATAGATCTGGATGATAAGGGATTCCCCACAATCAAAAACCCTAATGTAATGCTGCCAAAGAGAAATGGAGATTCAGAAAAATAAAATAAATAAACAAATATTCACACATGGGGGGGGGTTTATAGACAGTTAGAGGACCTATGGGATTGTCCTTTAGAACATCCTCTTGCCAGAAGTTTGCTGGGTCTGCCTATTTTGCTTTTTATAAAAAAATTATCTAAGGTAGTTGTGAAACCTGTAACAAACTTGGAGAAAGAGGGCTGAAAAAACGAAGTCACCTTTTGAATCAGTTTTCCTCTTTCATCACACTTTTTTTCAGAACCTCGGCAACAGATGGTCCAAAAACCTCCTCCCTAACCAAGGGGAATTCAAAATTTCATCTACAGCATTTTCAGGAGAATTTTGAGTGTAACCATACAAACAGGGTTTGGTCACTTGATACACTGAAGCAATAAGTGAAAACAGAGATAATTTTCCCTCAGAAGAGAGAAAAAATGGATATAGTATTCCACATATTCTCAAATGAAGCAAGCAAAAACTTTACCATGTGAGCTTGATGATTAAGAATTCTAAAAATAAGAGTGACAGAGGTATACACTTTCCCCAAATCTCTCAAAGACTTTCCCATTCATGTTAGAGGGGAGAGGATTAGCATTTATCAAACATTAAGCATCAGTAGGATTTACCAAGAAATCACTGAAAGGTCAGATCTGGTAGTAAAACATACAAATCTGCATGACTGATGGAGTTTATATCTATCTGCTTTTAAAAATATCCTTCAAAGCTGGGAAAACAGGAGGAACAAATGTGAGTCAGGAAATTCCAGCTGTAATAAATCATACTATATATGGGGGTCCCCAGCAGAAGAGGGAATGCTCACATTATCAAAGGTCACATTATCAAGCTGAAAAGTTCAAAACTGCACAATATTGAATGGAAAAACCTCTTACGTAGGTACCTGTAATGAGAAGGATCACAGCAGGGGCTGGGATATCAGTCTTTTCCCCACTGTGGTACAATCTCAGGCACGGTTTGACACTGTGTGGTTCATGCTTTTCCACTCGATAACGTGAATTTCAATAATGTTAGTGTTCACTCATCTGATAGAGAGCCATATTTTTTTAAAGACAGTGGAATATCATTGAGTTCCAATTGAAACAACTGATTCATTCTGGATATTGTTTCAGAAATAGAACATTTTTCCATGGGACTATTGGAAGGAACACTGTCCTCAGAATCAGTCAGAGGAGCAGAAGTTCTCCTTAAAGCATTTTTCTCTTCACTATGCAGTGAATCTTCAGAAAACGTAAAAAAATCCTTTTTCTCTTAACAGTGACACCAGAAATAAAAAGGGTCAAGTGCCTGAACTAAGCCCTGCTGTCTAAAGTAACAGACACAGGGGAAGATAAATGTTTAATTTTCTGCTTCGTTTTCACAGGAATTTCCATAGAAGCAGGCAAATTGCTGACAGTCAAATTATCAATGGGTACAGGCATCCCAGTCCAACTAGGGAGTAAGAGAATCCCTGCCCCTTCCTCCAAGCCTGACAAGACATTGCCCTCAGCTGCAGAGGTTGTGTCTAACCCACAGTCCATAGTGGCTGAAGAGACTACAACAGAGGGAGCCAGTGCAGAAGATAAATAGTCTGAGGAACCAGAAATGGCCACAGCAGTCGCCTATCTATGGCTGAGGCAAATTTATAGCCTGCTGAAGTGGCAAAGGCTGTCTAGACATTTTCATATTTTGTGGCTGAAGGAAGAACCAAGAAACTGGTTTTCCATGGTGAAGCTGAAATGAAGCCTGAATCCTGGGCAAGACTGACAGCAATAGTCAGTGAAATTGGTGAGTATTACAAATATATTTTTTCTACCAAAAACGAAGTGAAAAGCACTTCTCAGCCCCCAAAAACTATTTAACCCAAGTGTACAAATAAAGAAAAAATAATTTTAACACATTTTTCCACAAAAGTAAAAAGCTACACTTCACAGAAACCACAGACAAAAGTGACAAAGTTTAACGACAGTTCATTAAAACACTTTTTCTTAGCTTAAAATTATTAGTTTTACAGAAAAAGTTAAGATTCTGATGGGAAGATTTTTTTCCCCAAAGAGAAAAAGTATCTGCCCGGCTCTGGATGTTTGGCAGTCAATCTAAAAAGGCCCGCAAACAGGAGTGCTCTTTAGCAGCAGGAAAGCTCAGAAGCACTTGCCTCCCAGATCACTGATTTTCTACAGCTCTGCTTGATATGTCAACTGACTGGGCATGAGGAAAGTGCACTTAAACTTTGGAAGCTGGCCAGCTGTCATATCCTGGGCAGGATATAACCCATACAGCTAAAGCTAAACACAGGTGAACATCTGCATTTATATGGGTCATGTAAGGATCTATACCTTTTTGACTTGCCCATATGGTAAATTTTGTTCATCTACCCTTGTAGACCCTCCAATAGCGGCTTCTTGGTCTGCTGCAAGGGTTTGGAGCTCCCTAGCTGAGTATGCTGGGTCCCTGGCTGGTAATGGAACTGGACAGCCCATGTTGTTCGTTTAAGTGACTGAAGGTCAAGATGGATGAAAATCAGAAAAGGCCACAGTAGGAAGAAACATACCTTTTGGGGCCAGAAATGGACTAAGAGAATGACTGTGGTCCTCATCATGGCCCTGCTCATCTTTTCTTTCTGCAGGAGGAATTTATTATCAGTGGAAAGGGGGTGGTGCATACAGAAGTTCCAAGGGCTACTGCTGGGCTAGTGTGTCTCAATGTCTGATTAGGTAAAACGTTGCTGCATTTGGTGTTGATTGGGCATGCAAATGGGTCACAACAAGTCAAGAGCTGATGATCACACAAGCAGTCTTCTGACTTGAGGAACCACCTACATACTACCACAGCAGGTACCTGCTAAGCCTGTCCACAAGACTGCTGCTTTTGTCCCAGGATGACTGTTGTTGTCAGAAAGTGATGCAAACTCATGGCCCACTCTCACAGCTTCATGGCCTCCAGAAACAGGTGACAGGGCCTGGTACCTCCTTTGTTTACATACTACATCATGACTTATTTGAATATATTGCAACTGCACCCAGGGAAAGAAAATTCTAAAGAACCTGCAGCAAAAGCAGGCCTGTCCTCATCTCCGGGATACTGGTGTAAAAAAGCCTCTTGGCCTGTCCACATGCCTTGTATCATATGCCACAAGTAATGTTCGCTAATCCCAGGCCTGACACATCCATAGTTAATGGTGACAGAGTGGAGAAAGGAAAAAAACAGGACAGAAGTACAAAAGGTTGTTCTCTTCTAGTCATCACTGAAGATGCTAGCAGCAACTTTGAGAAAAATGGATAATTTAGTGCAAACAGTCAGATGTCTAAGACCACCGAACCATTAGAGTCCACTGCAGAACTCTCATATAGTACCTGACAAATGGAACTAGATGAATTACTGCTGTCATGGGTGCCAGTACTTTAAGGATCCAGGCTGTAGCAGAGCTGATTTAGACATTAGAGGTCAATCTGCTGAATGTAGGGTTTGAATTTTCTCCGGTGTAAGGTAGACAAGGTGGCAGGATATGAAGGCTTGTGCCTGTGATGGCCCCAAATGGGACTTCAAGTGTTCCTGTCCTTGGGAATTTCAGTGAACACAGGGAAGTAAGTTGTTCCATGCTTGACTCAGCCATTCCCTGTTAGGGGTAGTTAGAAGCCAGTTGTTTAACATCTAGAACACTCTAATACCTTGTAGTTTCATGTAAACTATTACTGATGCCATGCATTTGGTGAACACCAAGAAAACTGTAGTGAGACCGAATGGAAGCGATCTAAACTGTTAGTGGCTATCGATTACACAAAACATCAGGAATTTCCTGGATGCATGGACAATTTATGTGTGTGGACAGGCATCCTAGAGATACAAAGAGTACATATAATCACAGTCCTGTTAAACACAGAAAGACTGACGGCACCATGACCATATGGGACATGGTTTCTGAATACACTGATTTAGACTGCTCAAGTCTATAGTGGGCCTGTAGTCCTTTGTCTTTTTTTTCTGTACCTAGAGCAGTGTCCATTTGGAAAAAGTTTCATGGCTATAGCAACTTCTGTCAAACTGCTGCCCAAAGAGCAGTTTTTTTTTTTTTTTTTTTTTTTTTTTTTTTTGAGTCACACATTCCCTGCACTCTTCTGATATCCTGAAAAGATTCTCTGAGGAGTGGAAAACCTACAGCCACAAGTGTTTTCCCTTTCTGTTCACTTTTAGCAGCCTATCCATCTGTGGTCCAAACAAGGAGGGCCCATTATATGGGAAATTAGTAGAAAGTACCTTGACGTTTTCCACAAAGTTATAATGCTTCAGCCAGGCATGATAGTTTATGACCAAGCCTGATTTGGCTGCTCTCTCTGCGCCACTAGCCATACTATAAATAAGTATTATGAAGAGTATGGAGACACCAGCCATTGCTGAATCGGTGAGTACAGCTTTCTTCCAAGATCACTGTAAGGCAACTTCTAACATTTGCAGAATTTATTCGGGTAGATCACACTGAAATGCATCATATGGGTCATGTAATTCAGAGTTCTGACAATGAATGCACTGAGGCATAAGCATGCTTCCCAAAGTGAGCCATAGCCTGAGAATCATTATCCAGAAGGATTGCAGTACAATCCTCAGGGAGCTTTTTGATGGCTGCTACCACCATGGTGGAGTTAGCTGGAGGTGGGCCTTACTCTAATACTGGATTTTACCCAGTCTGCTAGGGATATTTCCTGTCACACTGGACTCTTGCCATGCCTTTTCCACCACCAGTGCAATCCATATGGTGAGTGGAAGGAACAATCCAAGATGCACGCAGGGTGGAACAAAAACCTTCCTATAATATTTCTTTTTTAGGTAAGGCTGCATCAACTAGCCATGATCTACTCTGAAGCATAAGCTCTAGTATTTCCCCAAACATGGGGTCATCTGGAAGAGAAAGGGAAAGCATACCCTTTGTATAAATTCATATCTGGGGTGGAAGACTACACAGTCTGAGGAGTACAGATGTCATCTTTTACATATCTTCATCCTAAAAACACTTGGAGGGGACATGTGTCTGGATGCCCTGAACTGTCATTAGCTTTCTGTTCCTCTGCCTTTCCAGTACAAGAACAAAAGACCCATGACACCATACTGAAGGGAACTTCCAGGAGTGGAGGTGATGTAGTGGCAGAGAATCTCAAATCTATTAGCCTGACAACTTGCATCAAAACCATTTCCATTCCCTTAACTGTCAGTGTTGAAAGAACTGGTACCAAAGGCATGATGACGACACTGACAACTAGGAAAAGCCAGATCTTGCTAGGACAGCCAACACTGATGCCAAGGAAAGCTTTGGCATCAAGGGTTCAAAGGCCAAAGATGCCAATAACAAGAATGGCACCAAGAACACTGGAGCCAAACTAGTGGCAATAATGACCTGGGGCCTTGTGCACCATGGCAATAAAAGGCTCGATACCAAGGCCACTGGTGCTGATGGCAGTGTTGAGGCTAATGGGAGGAGCCCCATTGACACCAACATTGGAATATCCTAATTAATGGTAGTGTCACTGGGCATAAAACTGCACATTTCAAAAAGTTTGAAGCAGTGTCATGCCTGCTGAGGGCTAAAATTATGAGCATTTCAAGAAGGTTAAAAGGATTATGGGTAATTTTGACATGATCATTGTTCATGCTACAGTGAGCAGATCATCCATCATTCATATGTAACAGGCTATACAGGGGAAACATTTTACAGAATCTTCCTTAACACTGGAGGATACTTGCATATCAAGACAAAATGCTGCAGTGCAATCAGTGGTTTGGAACATGGTGATAAAGACTACATATATAGTGTCAGCAAGGAGTGATATGTCCACCAGATGAACCACCAGATGAAATGCTTTGTACTTCATAATCTTCTCCCTCTCTCATAAGTATAAGGGCTGAACAGGAAATTTTCTGTGTCCTTAGTGTTGATTTAGACTACCTTGAATTCCACCCTTGTAAAACTGAAAAAATATACAAGAGGTAAAAGTGGTTTGTCTAAATGCCCCAAGTTTCAGGAATAAAATAGGTGATCCAGAAGCTTCCCTCTGCCTGGAGGATGCTGATTTCTGTACCATTACTGAAATCTGGCTTAAAGATCTAAAATGCATCTCAGAAATTCCAGGGAATACCTCCTTTTGTCGCTGTATATCCAGTGGGTCGGGGAAGGTGCATCAATATACAACTCAGGACCAGAAACCCATTATAAAAACTTCAATGCCCCTCCACAGCAATTTGACTAAACTCCAGATGTAAAAAAAAAAAATCAATGGAAACAGTCCTCCTGGGGATTTAACTACTTATAAATGATGAGGTAAACTGCACATCTTCAAATAAATATGCTGAAACATAAATCAACTATGTTACAAAAAAAATGGAACAGTACAAACTCCAGACAGGGGTGAGCTCTGTCTGCTATCTACCCATCAGCAATTCAACAGTATGATGCCATCATCTCTAATCTAAGAGAAAAAAATAAACTCAATCATAATTCATCTTTCTTAGACTTTACGAATGGAAATATGATCTAAATTACATACTTATAAAACAAACCAGGATATCATCCTCAATGGCCCACATAAATCTGTGCAGGATGTTATAATGGAGTTCTAGGATATTACTAACTTCCGCATATAAGAACACATTATGCAAAGACACAAACATCCAGGTAAATTTAATGAAAAATCACCATTGGTGGAATCCGTAAATAAAACATACAATAGATAAAGGTGCACAGCTTTTAAAAATTACCCTAGTGGAAGCATGTTCTCAGTACTGTTTGCAACTGGATAATTTCTCAGGATGCTCCATTTAATTATGGGTGTAAACCATTTAATAAAAACATTAAAAGCGGTTAATTCAATGCAATTTTCAGTGAAAGGATGGATAAAGACATCACTGAATAATTAGCAATGGAAGATATGGACTGTATGGTAGAAGCAGAACATTTAGAGGAGAAAAAGAGTCTGAGAGTTGGAGTTGTGTTGCCATAATGCTTATTGTTTGCCACTCACAGACATTAAAAATCAACTGAGACTGAATGTGAGTGAGGTGACTAAATATCTGGATACACTATGAATTAGGCCATGGAATTTGCTGGGAATGTTTGATGTTTGCATAAAAATGCTCAAAGATGAGAATGAAGATGCCAAACAGCTGCAAGACCAGAAGGCAATGATAGAGCCGGATAGGCAGCAAATCCCAAACCAAGCCGTATTTCACTGGACTGGAAGACAAAGCACAAAAGGAAATGGACTATGCGAGAGGAAAAATGATGGAAAGGACTGGCTTTACTAAACACTCCACTGGTGTTTTCACTGAAATATTTGCCACTGCTTGAAAGGGAGGTCAGCTGTGTACAACCCAAGTCAATTAGGCAAGAAATGGCAGTGGCACTGAGAATGTATAATTCAAAGGTCACTTTAAGGAACTGTTCTCAATTTGCTGTTGTAAAGAGGGAATGTAAGCATAAATGACTGAAATTTAAATTGCTCCCTAGGATACTGAAAATTCCTTGAAAAAAGACAAATGTTATTTGACAATTGTAACAACATTACTGGAAAAAATAAAACTACAGACAGTGAAACTGAAAGTTAAAAAATAAAAAATCTAAAATAATTTGAATGAACTACAAATGACGAAACAGAATACGAGTGGAAGGAAAAATCATGTTTGACAGAAACTGCTTTATTTGCAATGATGACTCCTGATATAAGATGTTAGGAAGACTAAGGAATTCGACATGAACTGGCAGTTTGACAGAAATTAATCAAAGCTTTTAAATCATACCATAACGAAGACAGAGCAATAACAAGGCAAATGTTTTAATGGAGAGCAAAATAAAAAGAAAAAAACAAACAGCAAGGAGAAATTAAAACAAAATTACAAAAATGGACCCCCCCCCCCCCCCCCCGGGTCCAGATGCAGTATCTAACTTCTGGCTAAAGTATTAAAAAGTATTAACATCTTTACACAAATATTTAGCTCCGAGTAAGAACTTATATGTACATCCTGAACAGCCCCCCCCAGCCTAACAGGAAAAATGATGCTCCTCCTTAAGAGTGAACCCGAAAGCCATCCTAAAAATGAGACACCAATAATTTGCCCTCCGACAATATAAAAACTATATACTAGTAATGATGCAGACAAAGTTTATAATCATTTAGAAAATAACTCAATTATGGCAATAGAAGAAAAGAACAACAAAAGAATGTCTTAAGAAACAAATAATAATTTGTTGTTAAATAAAGCCATAATAAAGGACTGTAAAAGGGGGAAGAATCCAACTATGGCATGGATAGATAAGAAAGCATTTGATAGCATTCCACATTCATGGATAAAGGAGTGCTTACAGATCTATGATACACTCTATACTGATCAGTCACATTATGGTGACCATGAAACAGTGGCAAACACCTTTGCAGCTAAACCAAGATAAAGGAGAAATTATTATCCCAGTGATAAAATTTCAAAGGGGGATATTCCAGGATGACTCGGTCACCACTGCTCTTTTGTCTTTATCTTAACCTATTAAGCTGTCTACTTAACAGATTGGGTCATGGTTACAAATTGGCACCCATAAAACAACCAAGTTTAAACACTTCTCGTCTTCTTTTTGTGGATGGCTTTAAATTGTATACTTCATCAGATGAGAAGTTGAAAGCAGAACTGCAAGTGGTTAAACACTCTCAGATGAGGTAAGAATATCATTTGGTCTTGATAAATATGCAAAAGCAACATTTAAAGTAGGAAAGCTGCAGCACCAAGAAAATATCAATATGGAGCAGGAATGTGATATAAAAAAAAACTTGACCAGGAGTGAGTGTATAAATATATGGGAATTGATGGACTGACAATAAAACATGAACAAATGCAAACAAAACTCAGTAAAGAATATTTTAAAGGAAGAAAACTAATATTGAAAGCAGCCCTGACATCTAGGAAAAGTCCAAACTATAAAACAATTTGCTCTTTCTGCTCTAAGTTAGTTTTGAGGTGATGGATTGACCCCAAAAGGTATTAGATCAGTTGGACAGGAAAACAAGAAAAATGCTTCATGCTTATCAAAGGATATATATATAAAAAAAAAAAAATCAGTACATACAAAGATTATATATTCCTCATTCTACAAGAGGGACAAGTACCTTGTAGAGATCTGTAATCATGGGACTGCATCATACATATCTGCTGACCTCACCAGATCCAAACACAGCAAAAGTTTTAAAACAGGAGGAGAGGAAGCCTAAGATGACTTCCCTGCTTAGATTAGTAGAAGCATATGGAAATCAAACCAGAAGTAGACAAAAATCAGGCAGCAACTGAATGTGCCAAAAACAAACGAAAAAATATACGGAGAAGAATCAGATGAGAAGGCAAGAAATGTGGAAAAGGCATAAATATTGTGGTAAGTACAGAAAAAGTACAGTTGTGTACACTTAGCATAAATGTAGATGTTAGAGTGTATTCACTGTTGCAGTCATCACATTTGGGTTATGCCTGCCAGGGTAGCCGTCGGCCGGCCCGAATACCATAGACTTAGTATTTCTGTGTCAGTTGCTGTTGCTTGAGGACTGACATCAGGTCGTCAGTGGTATAAAGGAAGGCATCCAACGCCATTACATCAGTTTTTCTTGCCCTAACCTGTCAGGAGCCCCCAAAGTAGGAGGCCAGGCCCTGGTGGAAGAACCCCACCAGTGGAAAATACCAAAATGTCCCTTGTAAGGAAATGGGAACAAGGAAAGAAGAAAAAGGGGGATGGAGGGAAACCAGGACTGCAACAGTGAATACACTAACATCTACATTTATGGTAAGTGTACACAACTGTACTATGTTCTTCGTGTTTCACTGTTGCAGTCATCACATTTGGGTAGATTCACAAAGCTGAGGAAATGGGTGGAGGAAGTTCAGGAAGCTAGGGGCTGGCTAGCATGCCCTGCAAGACTGCAGAGGCAAACCCTGCCCTGGATTTGGAGAAGAGAGGCAGGTGGTAATGCTTAGTAAAAGTATGAACAGATGTCCAGGTGGCAGCCTCCAGCATGTCTCTGGTGGGGACTCCTCTGAGGAAAGCTGCAGAGGTGGAGACTGCTCTGGTGGAGTGTGTCTTGACCCCCTTGGGGGAAGGTTGCCATGCTGTTTGTAGCAGAAATGGATGCAGTGTGCTATCCATTTGGAAATGGTTTGCTTGGAGATGGCTTTGTCTTCTGCCCCTGAAGCAATTGATCAGACTTTCTGAAGGGTTTAGTCCTGTCCAGATAGTATCTGAGCAGCCTGTGCACATCTAGAGAGTGCAGAATCCTTTCCCCCTTGTTTTGGGGGTCAGGAAAGAAGGTGGGTAAATGGATGGATTGGTTGAGAGCCACACTGGACACCACCTTGGGCATGAAGAATGGATTAGTTCTGAGGGATACCCTGTCTGCATGGAAGATGATGAAGGGTTCTGTTAAAGTCATAAATAAACATTAAGAATTTACATTGTATGCCTTTAGTCAGGAACAACACTTCAGGATGTGCAAACAGAAATTTTATTTTTAACAGTGCTGGGAGACTGTCTTTATAGCAAATGTCAAAATAGTCTCTCTGAACAGAGACAAACCACATTTTTATACATTCTTCTCATCAAACTGCTCATGCAATTTCATGATGTTATAATGACTGTGTCCTATAGAAAACTTTGCAAATGTTCTCATCCCTCATGATTTTTGCCTTAGACTTCACATGAACACCTTCCTATACATGATTCACCTGTTTCCAAGGGGTCTTGTTTCAAACCTGCTCTAGCAGCAACACACTCTTAGCCTGAAGGAGTCGGGCTAACAAATTCCTTTTTGTATAACTACATGCCTCACTTCATGTAACATGTACTATTCTCTCTTATTACATACTAAAAGAATGCAGTTAAAAAAACAGCAATACTGTAGCTTATGAAACTGTATTTTTCCCAGCCCTGCATACAAATTATATTTGCTTTTTAACAATCATATTATAGCATCCTTAAACTG
>NC_056729.1:652529327-652601827 GCF_019279795.1 Protopterus annectens | reverse complement strand
TTTTAGCTGCAGAAATGTACTCCGTTGACAACTGAGTACGTTTCTGCAAAAACCGCAATGGAGCCATGTCAGCTCCAAATAAAGTGTCAGGCAGCACGCCAATGGCCAAATATGTGGCCATTGGCAAGGTAACCCGATGCAAAAATATTAAAAATATAATTTTTTTACCCAGCGCAGCCCCGCGCAAACAGGCTCCGCTGTATAAAACATAAAAACGAAGGTTATAAACCCACAAATGTGGGTTTTATGCAATACATGGAATTTCAATGCAGGGACCAGCAGACCAAAAACAACATGGCCACCGTGTAGTGGTTGCTAAGGGGGGAAGCTGAGTCTAAGAGATGTAACTAAGCATTAGTAGGCAATCTGATGCAAATGAGTGTTAGGATACTGAATTCCACTGTCACATAGCAAATGAGCACATTCTGAGTAGTGTAAGAGTTACAGAAGGGGGAGGAACAGAGTAGGAGATAGGTGACATCACAGGGGAATGGTAGAAAGAAATGCAGTTCATTGGAGGTCAGAGTTACATGACAGATGTCAGACAGATATCATGGAAAGAGGTGTGCCACTAGATAAGCATGGAAAAGACAAGAAATGGAAGGTGTACACGGTTGCCTACACCAAAGTTTCTTGCTGGGCGTGCATGCGCACGTGTGCGCGCCATGAAGCGCGAGTAAGACAGTGTGCGCGTGTAAGGCAGACTGAGCATGTGGGAGCATGTTGGTAGCTGTTTAACACTGTTTGCGCGGATGTGTGCACGTGTAGGGCAGACTTAGCATGTAGAAGTCTGTTGGCAGAGCTGTAACACTGTTTGAGTTGGTGTGCGCGCGTTTTAACCCGAATAAGACGATTCTGAGCCGTGTAAGCATGTGTGCACGCATGTAAGCCACTGTGAGCGTGTTTCTGCTGGTATACACGCTGCTCCCCCCTGAGGAAACAGAAAGGAAAAAGGAAGCAACATAATTAGTAGGAAGCTACCAGGGAATACTGCTGGAGCTAGCAGGTGAAAACAATTAGAAGCAGGCAATTACACAGGCAGAATAGTAGCTCAGCCCAACACTTAAAAATCTGCAAACAGCAGTGCAAGATGTTTCTCTCAAGAGACACTGCAAGACAGGAGTAAGCTATTAGAAGTGAAAACTGAAAAAGCTGAACTCGGAGCAGAAATGTTAGGGGCTGCCATAGCTGTCACAATGAGACATAGGCGACTTGCTGAGGGTGGTGACAATGCAGATGGTGCCAGACAACCCACAGTGAGGAGATGGAGAAGAGTGTACAGGCCCAGGGTCACCTACCACGGGTTACATGAGCTGGAGATAATAGAGCGCTATAGAGTGGACAGAGACCTCCTGCAGCAAATAGTGGAGCTGTGCAGGCCACGCCTCACACACAGAACCAACAGAGGGGAACCCATCCCAGTGGAAACCAAGGTATGTGTTGGCCTAAGAATACTAGCAACAGGTACCTTCCAGAGACCAACTGGTGATATGATGGGGATATCACAGGCATCAGCCTCCAGGGTACTGCACCAGTTCCTGGATGCCATGTCAGCACATGTCGGTGATCATGTATATTTCCCCAATGCCCGTGAGGTATTGGCCAGCAATATGCGTCTCTTCCAGCAAATAGCGGAATACCCTGAGGTAGTGGGTGAAATAGACTGCACGCACATACGCATCAAAGCACCAGCCGGTGAGCGGGGTAGGGCATACATTAACCGCAAGGGCTTCCCCTCCATCAGCTGCCAGGTTGTGTGTGATGCCCAGGGCATAATAATGAATGTGTGTGCTGGCTGCCCTGGGAGCTACCATGATTCCCACATCTGGCATTTGACGCAGCTGTACCAGACATTTGCCAATGGGGACATCCCGCACGGACACCTAGTGGGGGATGCAGGTTATGCACTGGAGCCGTGGCTGATGACACCCATCAGAAACGCACACACACCTGAACAGGAACGCCATAATGAGGCACACGCACAAACACGTAATGTAATAGATCGTGTGTTTGGGCTGCTCAAGTCACGGTTCCGGTGTCTGGACACATCTGGTGGAGCCTTGCAGTACACACCAACTACATGTACCCAAATTGTCATGGTATGTGCTATGCTACATAATATGATCTTGCAAAAACAGCTGCAGCAGGACCAGCATAGAGCCGGGCCAAACAGCCCCCCACCATTGCCAAGGCCATCACAGGCAGAGCGCGACTCGGAGGAGGAACAACCTGAGCCTGCCCCAGTAGGCAGAAGGAGGCGTGCCCAGTATGCCCTGGCCTTGGCAAAGAGGCAACGCATAGCACATACACTGGCTCAGTAGGAACCCTGGGAATGATACCCCCTCTGACTCACTCAGATAATAACAGGGATGCCTAAAATGACATGACCTGTTCACAAACATGTACAGTGAGTGTAATATGTGCATCCGACAGAGGCAGCCCTGCAGCACCACCTGAGGCATGAATGCCATGTGTTAAGTAATGTAACACCATGTACTATATGCACACCTGAGGACCCTAACATCCTACCCTCACTAAGCATCATGCCACAATATGACAATGAGATGATCAAGTGCAATAATTGACTGAAGTATCACAGTTAGTCAAAGGGGATCCAATGTGTGCCAGCCTGGGATGACATGCTGAGTATGACATGATGCTCCACCTGCTAGGACTGGCGTGCACCTATCAGTGCAGGCCGTATGGATACTGGCAAAGGCTGTTGTTACCCACAGCGTGCCCTGAATAGGTAAGGCTCAAAACACAAACCTACCTCCATAGGTATCAGAAGGGATAAGAATAAGATAAGAGATAAGTCGAAACAGCAAGATGCATGCAGTCTAAACTCACCCAGTATGGAGAATGTTGATATCTGTGCTGGAACAGAAAACTGGGTCAAGGCTCACAACCAGGTTACACCTCATACTGTGCTGTACAGCCTCAAAACATGGAACAAGCTACAAAAGGAGGGTGACTAGCAATAATTGTCAAGGATAACCACACCCCCATGTTGGTACCACAACAAGAAGCAGCATGGACTAGCCATGGTCAAGTAACAGTGGCTAAAACTGCCCCCCAGTTTATAGCCTGCTACAGACTACTGTCCCAACACCAGGAACTGCACCTGGCCTATGCTGGAATACATGAATATATCAAGTCCTCCAAACCACATTATATTGGGTGACTGAAAATACCCAGACATAGACTGGGAGCATTATACTAGCTCCAACACTGTAGGACAAAAGTTCATAGAAACCATAAACCAAAATGCCCAGGAACAACGTACCACTCCCACAAGAGGGGTAAGCATACTGGATGTGATAATCAGCAACATGGGTACTGGATGGCAATACGAGAAGTGTATTGCTCACTGGTAAAACCAGACCATAGAGTAATCACACTGGATATACAAATCCTGACCACAGTCCCTGGCCAGAAAACCGCAGTGGAAAACATGTGTAAAGCAATATTTGCACTCCTCCAAACTGATGTGGAATACATTAAAGGTCCTGTGCAGGTGGAAAATATGGGCCACACCTCAGAACCTGTAATACAGCCATTCCATGAACACTGCCAGGAATGCTTGGATTATGCAATCCTAAATTAAAACAAGACACAATGCCATACACTCAGGCATCTGGCATGGTGGACACCAGCCATAACCAAACCATGCAAGAGAATGAGGAAGCTACTACATGATAGAGCAAACATAAACAATGAAGTAATCACTGATCAGTAGTATGGCAATAAAATATGTCCACACATACAATCCACTAAGGCCAGCCACAAGTTGAATCTGTGAATCTTGAGGCAATGTTACACTTGCCCCAAGTACACAGACAACCCCCAACTCCCCCCAAGAAATACAAATATATGTGAGAGATGCAACCATCTATCCAAACTGGAGGCTGAGCTCCCTCAACTCAGTACTCCCAAAACTAGCCAGGAGGAGAAGGTAACCACACACACACACCACAAACACAGTCCCACATAGACCTATCACAACTGCAAACCAAAGACATAAACACAGAAAAACATTCCCGGAGGCACAAAATTACAAACACAGCACACCAACAGAGGCCTCTAAAGCAGACACCCAATCAAACAACTTCCAAACATAGCACATGCAACACATAGTACACAAAGCTGGTGTGCCAAACAGTCACAGGCCAGAAGGAGAAACAACATACCTGATACAGCTGTAATAGGTGACTCCATAGCGAGACACACTGCTGTCCCGCACACCAGACTGAACAAGGGAAAGGGTACAGTAAGCTGCCTGTAGGCTGCCACAATACGCCACATAACACAAGTATGCAGGTCACCCCAAAGCAAGTAGAAATATGATGCAGTCATAGTTCATGCTGGTGTGAATGACCTGAGATGTACCTCCCTAGACTACATGAAAAGAGACATAGATGAGCTCTCTGATTATGTAGTCCAGGCCGGTATGACACTCACAGTTTGCAGCATCCTACCCTTACCAAGAATAATGCCACAGTACAAACACGGAATGATCAGTCATAGCAAGTGGCACACTTACTGGTGTCATTCCAAGGGGATCCAATGTCTGTCTGATTGGGATGTCATGCTTGATAAGCCACACAGCTGTTCCTGGGATGGCTTGCACCTGTTACCCCTGGGCGTCTGGATATTGGATTAGGCTTTTGCCACCTCCATAGAGCCTTTCGTAGGCAAGGCTGAAAAGACTAACCCACCACCCTAGAAAACATAAGTGGAAAGAAACATAAGGGTAATGCTGATCAATGCCAGATGTGTAAACCCCAATATGCATGCTCCCGAGGCCATCCCCAGTATGGAGAACATCGATGTCTGTGCAGTGACAGAAACCTGCTGCAAGCCTCCTGACAGCACACCAGCACTACCAGGTTATACCACATATCATGTGTCATGGCCCCAAAACCTGGAACAAAACATAAAAGGAGGGTGAGTATCCATATTCAGCACAGACACCCATACGTCCAGGTAACTGACAATGCACAAGGCATTGGAGTCCACCCATGTGCAACTAACTGTAGGCAAGACTGCTGTACAGTCTGTAGCATGCTACAGACCACACTCTCACAAACAGGAACCCCACCCAGCCGTCCTGAAGACACTGGACAGTATGAATGTCCCACCAAATACCAAACAAGGTACCACAAATTACCACATAGGTGGTAAACCATTATGTATGGAAGGAGTAATCAGGGACCTAGGGACACAAGTGGACAGTAACCTGTTATGTGACACTCACATTGCCAATGTGGCTAGGAAGACTGTCTACACCGGACACCGTATCATGAAAGGATTCACATCTACGTCAACAGAGGTCATTGTGCCCCTATACTGTTCTCTTATCACACCCATAATCTAGTACAATGCCTCATATGGGATGTACGTTACCTGACACCTGCAGCAGTTAGAAAGACCTCAAAGGTACCTCAGCAAGAGGATAAAGGGTCTCAAATACAGGTCATATGCTGCCTATCTGTAGACACCCCAACTGAATGCAGTCACATACTGCCTACACAGAGGCATTGCATGCCTGTTGTACAAGGCCATGCCCAACACAGGAGTAATGGACATGCTCCACCCCAGAAAACTCAAAGCCATCGGAGCTGTGAGAGTGAGAGATGTCAACCTCAACAAATAATGAAATAGGATGTGCTGGAGGGACAGATACATAATCCAGAGGCTCCCCACACCCTGGACCAGAATCCCACTCCATGTTAGGCAGAGCCCCTCACTGACACTCTTCAACAGGAATCTTGCCAAGTGGATGGATGATTGTAGAGTTACACTGGGGGTCTTCACTGTGTCATGTCCAGACAGAGGCACAGCAAAGCAAATCATAAGTGGCCATAATATTCACATAGCAAGGGGTGGCAAAAGCCACACACACTCTGGCTAGGCTAAAAAATGCCCTAGGGTGGATAGCCTAGTATGAACCTATGAACCTATGAAGATACAAATTGTACAGGACACAAAGGATAATCCCAAGGGTTTCACAACTGATGGTAGGAACCGTGTTGGGAATTCACAGATATGCTCTGAATCACACAAATATCACAAACAACATATCAAACACACACACATATTGCCAACATACATCCTGACAGGTGCAGTGCAAACCCCCCTCCCCCCAGAATGCAAAATATCTATCCCAGCAGACTGCTGGCCCCCTGACATTGCAGATGCTGAGGTAACAGCCAGCATCTACAAAGCAAAACACACAGCAGCAATGGTATGAGATGGTGTCCTGGGCTGACTCCAACATGGACTCCAAGACGAATGGAATGCCAAATCACACTACTGCTCAATGTCAGCCTTACCACAGGATATGTACCCAAAGAGCAGTGTACAACAACAGTGGCCCTTCTCAACAAAGGTGTTGCCTGAATGGATACTGAAAACTACCACCCCAGAATCCTGAGAAGCTCGGTCTGCACAGCTATGGAAAGGATCAGCATGTACCGCAGACAAAGATATTGGGGACCTACTGACACCGGACCCTACCCAGTGTGGCTTTCTTAAGTGCAGATCCTGCCCCTAAACATGTTTGACTCAATTGAAACAGTCATTAAGGTCAATGATGAGGGCAATGTGGTCCACACAGCGTAGCTGGACCTTGCAAAGGCTTCTATACAATACCCTACGTGTTCATTATAGATAAGCTCACCAACTTAAATATAAACCCCTATGTCAGTAGAGGGGTTGCAAACCAGACCAAGGACAGAACAGACATGGTCAGACATGCTGCAGCCATGTTAGACTACAAACCAGATATAACTGGCATCCCACAAGGCTTGGTCCTGGGATCTCCCTCGTCTGGTATATATGTCCCATAGGTACAGGCCAACATGGAAGGACTGTGTCTGAACATGTTTGCAGAGGACTACAAACTGCTCACCATATATGATTCACCAGCTGACACAAGCATCCCACAAAAGGGCCACATAGAAACAGACAACTGGTGCCATAGCCATGTCAGCAAGCTAATCGCAGAAAAGTGTATAGTCAACCCCCGTGGATATACAGTAAGTGCCCACCAATTACCACATAGGTGTTAACCCATTACGTACTTAACATGTAATGAGAGACCTGGGAACACAAGGTGATAGATATCCTGCATTGGACAACCATATACCCACCTAATCATGAAGGTTGTCAGATCTAGATAAGGGGAGGTCATTGTGGCTCTGCAGTCATCCTTCATCAGCGTTACAATTGACTACAATAGCCCCTGTGGGATGTACCTCAGCAGACACCTCCATCAACCGTAAAGTCCCCAACAGTACCTCACAAGGAGTATCAAAGAGCTTGCACAGATGCCATGTGTTGCCTGTGTTGCTGGTATCAATAAACATGCTGCACCTTGTACAATCTGAATGGCAGTGAGCTATGCACATGAGACCTGAACCCCAGCACTGACTTACATAGGATAAGCTCTACTGCATGATCCATAACACAGAAGCCACCCCCACCCATGAGTAAACTCCCAGTACAGGCTACCCATAGAGTCACTTATCGATTTTCCTCAATAGGAATCTTGATGAGTGGATGGGAGATGGTAGCTTTATCCTGGGTATCACTGTCATGTCACAGGTAGACAGAGGCACAGTATACTAACCATGACATATGTCATGGCAAACTCCACTTACAATGTGTGTCGAAGGACAAACACACTCTCAGACTAGCATTAGAAATGGACTAGGGCACATCGCTAGTGTTTGCAAATGTACACCTATGTTGTGGAATGCACTACCAATGTTGGACAAGCCTGGTTTAAGTAGTTCATATCTGAACATAATGCAACATGGTCAGATGTACACAACTGGCCCCTAACCAGGCTGTTGTGCTCACTATGGAAATGTAAAGCAGTAATAGGACTAAAGCCCAGGATACTGTCCACCACAGTCAAAGTACTGAACCAGTACACTATACAGTACTACAGTGTTAGGTCAGTGTGAAAGGATGTTGACAACTGTATGCAAAGTATCCCATGCAAACCCTGCAGGCACAATATAATCCTGTTGTGTTCACACACAAAGCAGTTGTACAGTAACTACACAACATGACACACAACACACAACCATAAACGGGAGATATTAGTTGAAGTTCACACTCATCCACAAATGTGGTGGGCTGCAGAGTTCAACATATGGAATGCTCACACTGGGCATGCTCACACACTTTGATAAATGAGACATGTCAGACAACATGCCATGGGAAGGCTGAACTGGGCATGCTCACACACTTAGGCCAAATCTCAGTTTAGCAGTTGGCCACACATATCTGGTATTTTTCCGTGTTATTCCAGAAAGCAACCACATTACAGCAATCTGCCCAGTGCACACAGTTAAATGACTACAGAGACATACGTGATATAGTGGATCCCTCCCATATGCAAACATCTTCCACAGATACACAAGTTGTTCATACAAACAGGGAATGCTATGGCAATAAAGACGTGCAAACAGTCTATCAGCAACAAATAATGAGCATTTGAGAATTAAACATATGGGTGTAGAGGTCAACACTAGTCTGTTTGCCCTACGGAATGACAGCTTAGCCAGAGTGTGCTTGGCGTATGCCTCCCCACAGGATGTACATTCCCCTTTCTAAACACCGATGATGTCAGCACCCTATAAGTACAGCAGGAGAAAAGAAACCTCCCAGTAATGCGAATAGCGCGCTCCGCTAATGCGTCTGTCTCAAGTGTCGTAACATAGTTAGGAAGGGGTTTGAATCCTGCAAATGCTCAGTGTGTGTGTGTGTGTGTGTGTGTGTGTGTGTGTGTGTGTGTGTGTGTGTGTGTGTGAGTGGGGTTGGTGTGTGTGCAAGTCTGTGGGAGAGAAATGTCCCTTTTGGCAACTGGGAAAACACACTACAGGATGCACATTCCCCTTTCTAAACACTGATGATGTCAGCACCCTATAAGTACAGCAGGAGAAGGGAAACCTCCCATTAATGCGAATAGCGCGCTCTGCTAATGCGTCCGTCTCAAGTGTCATAACATAGTTAGGTAGGGGTTTGAATCCTGCAAATGGCAAGTGTGTGTGTTTGGCTGAGGGGGGTTAGTGTGTGTGTGAGGGAAATGTCCCTTTTGGCAACTAGGAGAACAGACTACAGGATGCACATTCCCCTTTCTAAACACTGATGATGTCAGCACCCTATAAGTACAGCAAGAGAAGGAAATCTCCCAGTAATGTGAATAGCGCGCTCTGCTAATGCGTCCATCTCGAGTGTCATAACATAGTTAGATAGGGGTTTGAATCCTGCAAATGGCAAGTGTGTGTGTTTGGCTGAGGGGGGTTAGTGTGTGTGCAATTGTGTGTGAAGGAAATGTCCCTTTTGGCAACTAGGAGAACAGACTACAGGATGCATATTCCCCTTTCTAAACACTGATGATGTCAGCACCCTATAAGTACAGCAGGAGAAGGGAAACCTCCCAGTAATGCAAATAGCGCGCTCTGCTAATGCATCCGTCTCGAGTGTCATAACATAGTTAGGTAGGGGTTTGAATCCTGCAAATGGCAAGTGTGTGTGTTTGGCTGAGGGGGGTTAGTGTGTGTGAGGGAAATGTCCCTTTTGGCAACTAGGAGAACAGACTACAGGATGCACATTCCCCTTTCTAAACACTGATGATGTCAGCACCCTACAAGTACAGAAGGAGAAGGTATGTGGCATGGACAATGACTGAGTCATATGTGTCCATAACTCTGACTGACCTGTATGCTTGTGTTATGTGGTGGACCATAGTGCCCCACAGGCATATCACTGTGACCTTCACCTTGTCCAGCCTGGTGAGCGTGACCATACTGTACTGGACAATAAAGGTAGCTAACACAACTGTGGCAGGTGTGTTGTCTAGCCGTACAGGCTGTGACTGGCACACAGGATTTGTGTGTTGTGTTATGTGTGATGTGTTCAGGCATAACGTATGCCTGTGTGCCAGCTGCAGAGGTGTGTGCCGCTCAGGCAGGATGCTATTCTAAGGCTCCACGAATGGCCCAGTGTGTTCACGTGCTTGTATTGCTGTCAGTGTAGGTCTACATCAGACTGGTATTGTAGTCACTGTAGTATTGCATGCCACCTGACAGGTTATGCCAGTACTGGGTTCAGAGTGCTTAGTCCCCAGTTTGGCTATGTGGTTCCATCTCATACATGTGTTGTACATCCATGTGTAGGGGAGAGGGTTGACTGTGTACATGTGGCAACTGTGACATTGCCACATGACCCACATATTCCACAACTGTAGCATAGAGGTGACGGACAACTGACCTTTGAACATGCTGTCATAGTATTGTGATTGCCATGGTGATTAACAGCACATAGGGCCAATGGGGAACAAGGTACATAGGTTCATAGCGTCATACTAGGCAATCTGCCCTAGGGCATTTAAGAACCTAGCCAGAATGTGTTTGGCTGTCGCCATCCAATGTAAATATATCTTGCCATGCCCTTTTCCGAGGTTAGTATACTGTGCCTCTAACAGTGACACAGAAGTGATACCCGGGGTAAACCTACAATGTCCCATCCACTCATCAAGATTCCTCTTGAAGAGAGTCAATGAGGGACTCTTCCTAACCTGGACTGGGATTTTATTCCAGAGTGAAGTGAGCCTCTGGGTTATGAATCTGTCCCTCCAGCATGTCCTATTTATTTCAGTGCTGAGGCTCAGGTCTCTCAAGCATGTATCCCGGTGGGATTTGGATATTCTCAGGTGCAGCATGCCCATTAATTCCGGGATCAACATGGTGTTATACATTAGGCACAGATCGCCTCTGAACAGGCGGTATGCCACTGAGTAGAGCTGGGGTTTATTTAACCGGTCAGCATATGGCATCAGTTTGAGCCCTTTGATCCTCTTGGTGAGGTACTTGTGGGGTCTTTCCAGTTGCTGCAGGTGTCTGGTAAGGTACATCCCGACAGGGGGATTGTACTCAATTATGGGCCTGATGAGGGATGAGTAAAGAGGCACGATGTCCTCCTGATGTAGATGTGAATCCCTTCATGATGGGGTGGGCTATATACAATGTCTTTCTAACCACTTTGGCCACGTGGTTGTCAAATGAGAGATTGCTATCAACTTGGGTCCCCAGGTCCCTAATTACTTCTTCTGTACATAATGGAGTACCACCTATGTGGTACTTTGTGGGCACTTTGTTTTTGCCAAAGGGATGACTATACACACTTTTGCATTCAGCTGGAGGCCATGGCTCTGGCACAAGTTGTCTGTTTCTATGATGCCCCTTTGGAAGATGCTTGTGTCGGCTGGAGAGTCGATTATGGCCAGCTCGCAGTCATCTGCATATTTGGTCAGCCACAGTCCTTCCGTGTTGGCCTGTACCTCCAATAAATATATACCAAACAAGAGAGGTCCCAGGACTGAGCCTTGTGGGACACAACTCGTAACTGGTTTGGAGTCTGGCATGGCTCCAGCAATTCTAACCATGTGGGTTCTGTCCTTGAGCCAGTGTGCAATCCATCTAGTGACATAGGGGCTTATATTTAAGCTGGTGAGCTTCTCTAGAATGTCTGAGTGGGGTATTGTTTTGAAGGCTTTTGCGAGGTCCAGGTAGGCTGTGTGAACCACCTTCCCCTCGTCAATGGCCTTGGTGACTGTTTCAAAGAAATCAACCAGGTTTGAGAGGCAGGATCTGCCCTTAAAGCCAAACTGGGTATGAACCAGTGTCTGTAGGTCCGCAATATCTATATTTATGTGGTCCATGATGATCCTTTCCATAGCTCTGCAGACCAAGCTAGTGTGGCTTATGGGGTGATAGTGTCCAGGATCCGTTGAGGCACCACCTTTCTGTAGAGGGACCACTGTTGCTGTCCGCCACACTTTGGACACATATCCTGTAGTAAGGCTGGGATTGAACAGTAGGTTTATGTTTGGTAGCAGCACGTCTTGGTGGTCATGTAGGACACAGCCTGGGACACTGTCTCGTCCCATTGATGCAGTGTGTATTGCTTTGGAGAGGGCGGCTCTTACCTGAGCATCTGAGATGTCAGGGGGGCAGCACTCTGCTGGGATACATATTTGCCCTTTCAGTGTGGAGGGGGGTGAGAAGTTTGCACTGAACCTGTCAGCTAGAATGTTGGCAATGTCTGTGGGTTTGGTGTTTCTATTGACATTTTGGACTACCTCTGTGCATATCTGGGAATTACCACCCAGGTTCCTAACATAACTAAAGAAAGCCTTGTGATTATCCTTAGTGTCCTGTGCAATTTCTCTCGAAGCTGGCCTTAGACAATCTTATGAGTGCCTGTAGTTATTTGCTAATACTGATCAGTGATGCCTTCCCTATTTGTGAATTTTCTGTATCATTTAGTAGCTTCCTCCTTCTATTGTGTAGTTTGTTTATGGCTGGGGTCCACCAGACAGGATGTCTGCCTTTGGAGGATTGGGTCTTGGTTTTATTCGGGATCACATGATCCATGCATTCCTGAAGGTGTCCATAGAATGCGTTTATAGAGGAATCTGCGGTCTGGTATGTAGTTTCCACAGGCCCGGGGGCTTTGAAGGTTTCCACCTCAGTTTTGAGGAGTGTGAATTTGCTTTAGAGAAGTTGTTCACTGTGGTGTTCTGGGCAGGGGTGGGGTCGGGATGTGAATATCCAGTGAGATTAGTTTATGGTCCAATCTTACCAGTGAGGGATACACTTCTGGTCTGGAGCATAGAATCCCCATGTTGGTGATGATCAGGTCCAGTATGTTTCCCCTTCTTGTGGGAGTGGTAACAAGTTGTTCCATAGCATTTGAGCTCATATATTCTAGGAATCTTTGGCCTAGAGTGTTGGAGCTAGAGTCATGCTCCCAGTCCATGTTTGGGTAGTTGACGTCGCCCAATATAATGGTGTTTGGAGAGACCTTCATATTTCCACTGTTCACAGGACGGCAGAGTGCAGTTCTTGGGTTTGGGAGGGTGGTTTGTAGCAGGCTATAACCTGGAAGGCAGTTTCACCCATTGTTAGTTGCACATGGATAGTCTCGGATGCTTGGTGCTTTGCCACCAACCTGGAGGTGTGGGTATCTTTGATGAATATCAATACTCCCCCTCCATTTGTGGTTCGTTCCAAGTTTTGGGGCTGAAAAGCATGGTATGAGGTTAAACCTGGTAGTGCTGGTGTGCTCTCAGTAGCCCTGAACCAGGCATCTGTTACTGCACAGATATCGATGTTCTCCATGCCAAGGAGAGTTTTGGGTGCATGCATCTTGAGGTTTAGACTTCTGGCGTTGGGTAGCATTACTCTTAGTTTCTTATCCCTTGTGATACCTATGAAGGTGGGTTTGTCATTTGAGCCTTGCCTAACATACGCACTATGGGGGTAGCAAGAGCCTTTGCCAATATCTGAAAGCCCAGGGGTGACAGGTGCAGGCCGTCCCTAGCGAAGCAGGTGGTTCAACAGAAGATGAATATGTGAAGGTGTAGTGCCTGTGATTAGTTAGCAGTAGCATATATGACTGCTCACGTGGACACATGCCAGGTAAGTCATATGCAGTGTGTCACAGGCAACGTACATGTGAACAGGACAAACAGTAACATTCTGTCAAGTGAGACATGGACATACATATAGTAAGCTATGCAGATGGCACTAGGAGTCCACAGAAGCTCTATAACTATGCATTGCAGGTGTGATCAGTATTCCAGGGTAATTGCAAGCAAACATGCATGCAAACAAAGCTACAGTAAACAGGGCTGCATGTAGTCTATTGTACAACAAACAAGCTGTACCACTTCCAGTAGGTAACACTGCAAATATGCAGGCACTATGCACATGTACATGGAAATACACAGGTCAGATGGCTAGGGTCCAGTCTCAGCGCACACAAGTGTACAGACCATGTACTGTCAGGATGTACAATAACTGGATGGAAACCCATGTGCTCATACCTGCAGTAATACACATGTCAAATAACAGACACGGAGCCTTCACTCAGTGGTTCCATACTTAGTAGGATGTATGCTACCTGGCCTGCCACCACAGTATCCCTGACATATATGGGGACTCTACCTCCTGTGACAGTTAGTTTTGTGTGTTGGGGCTGTCTAGCATGGTATGAGATGTGAGCTTGCAGTGCTAGGGTGCTCCTGTGTGTCCTGTACCAGTCGTGTAGTACTGCACACATATCAACATCCTCAAACATCCGCATTGCAGAGTCCAGTGTGGGCAACATGCCACTTGCAGTTTACATGTCCATCATTGCGTATTACTACATTAATTACCTTATCCCCTGTGCTACCTATGTATGTAGCCTTCTGTTGACATCATTACCACCAGTATGCCAACATGTGCAGATGATACACTATGGTACTTACCATGGGTGTAGACAACAGTACATGACAATCACACCCTTACTGCATCAGGCATGCTGTGATATACCCACAATTAATTCAGCACACAGTACTGTTAACAACATGATACTATTACTACACATCTATGTGGTCACCCTGTGCATCAGCAACTTGTTAACCTGTACCTGCACAGTTGTTACAGATTGCAGGAGGTGGCACAGTTTCATCATATGCACAGGGTGTGAACTTGGTATGCCTGAGTCAGCCACCGATACCACCGACATGTATGTGTATGTGTGTTGGTGAGGGACAGCAGTAGAAGGTGGGGCAATGTTGATGCAGTGTGTGCATGTATGCGGTAGCCCTAGGTGTTGTCAATTCGCATGTGTGTATGGATGCACACAGTTCCACCTCATGGCTGCCATATACTGGTGTTTGTGGACAGCCACAGACTGTACCTGCCAGGTCATACAGATCAGTGTCTCTGGCCACGGACACGGTACCTGTGCCTTGCAGGGGTGCTACGGACCGTATCCAGTACCAACCCAGACTGGGTACTGTCATCAGAAGCAGGTGTTCATTGACTGGACACAGATCCCTGTCGGGCCTGGCCAGAGCCAGGTGCACGTGGTCTCCTGGGGCGGTCTGATGACAGCACAGACCCAGCATTGCTGGGGCTGCTGCTGGCACTACGGGGGCGGCCGCGGCCCTGTTGTCGTCCGCGACAACTGCCAGCTGCTGCTGTTGCTGGCATACGGCCACGTCGACGCCTCAACCGTCCACCATCACCCTGGCTCATGGACATTTAGTTGTGGAACCGGTCCAATATGTCCCCACAAGGTCTGTCTATGACATTGGTGAAATCACGGATGGCAGCCGCAATATCACGCATACTGTCAGTCATGGCTGTGCGACATGCTGTCAGCTCCCTCAGACCCTGTCTGGTGTACCATTCCATACGTAACTGTGCCTGCATGACAGCCCGAAACATAGCTGAGGTTGTAAGACCTCTGTGGGCACGTCTGACAGGGGCAGTACGCCCATGGATGCTCCCACGAGAACCCCTGGACATCTGTCTGTGTGGTACCATCTCTGGGCCATGCCCATGGCTGCTGTGTGGGGAGGCATGTGCCACAGATACCACATTACCCTGGTCAATGCCCACTGTATGCTGTCCATCACCTAGGGACATTGTTGACAAAGGGTGTATTGGCAGGATAACTGTGGCGCATTGATGGGGTCGACAGCTGTGTACTGTCAATCGGCTGACCAATGGCGGACCCTGGCATACCTTCCTGTGACATTACACAGACGTCATCATTATCAGTACCCATGGCACCAGATTCAGGTTCCCTGCTACATGACACCAGAGCAGCACCAGAACCTGTGGGAGGGAAACAGGAAACACAGTTTACAATGTCTACACATTACCAGTGATGCACACATGCACACAAGCACACATGCACAGGTGCACACATGCACACAGGTGGACACAGGTGCACACAGATTCACACAATTGTACAGTACTCAGTATGCGCGATATCAACACACAGACACAGACACACCTACATGCATACAAAGAGCACTACTAAGTGAGCCTAATATTACTATTACTATCAAGACTATTACAGGAATTGTTAATACACACTCACCAGCATGGATAGGCTGCATTGCTGTTACACCGGAGGGACCTGCAGACGTGAAGAAACTAATGTCAGTGGGCACAACTGTGCCATTGCTACTGAGTATGATACAGGTCAGTAGTACAACAGTCGCCTTTCACAGGTCAGCTGCTAATATTGAGGACATCACACTTGCACATTAAATACTATGGTGACAGCTACAAACCAAGAACACACCTCACACATGCATTAACTACCAGTGTACACAACAGTCAACTATACATATGGCATATTACCTGCACGTTCACTGTCTTGCTGCTGCGTGGCTCCAGCCTCCATCATAATGCATGTCTGCTGCTGTTGTTGTTGCTGGTGGACTGGAGCCACTACACTCATGAGTAGTCCCTCCAGTCTGCTGAGTGGGGGATGTGTAGCCACCCCACCACCTGTGGCGACCTGTTGCCTGTGGATATCCGACGCACACTGACGGACATTTCTGATTAAATCACTGCAGTGATGTCGCACCTGCTCATATGTCCTATTATGCGTGCCTATGTCATTTACCCGACAGACCAGGTCTTGCCACAGTGCAGCCCTCTCCTGCTGATTCTGGCTGGTGCGGGAAAAGAGTATTGCATAATCCCGCACCAGGCTCTGGTGTATCTCCTCATCCTCAGCTATGGAGTAAGTGGGATTCCGCGGGTGAGCCATGTACCTGAAAAAGAAAATAACCTGATATCAGCAATATATGTCAGCAGAATTTGGCACACATACTACACATGCTACTCGTCTGTTATGATACAACATATCTCACATATATAGCATCTGTCTGTCTATTGGTGGATACACATGTAAATGGCCAGGTATCAGTGCTCAGCCAGCAACTGTGCAACAGTACCTGTTACACTCCATACGACATACTACCAAACCCCAGCAGTCAGAACACTGATTCAGGTCAAGAGCACCTCCTCACTCTGGGGGTTTGTATCTAGGTACTGTATGGCCTACATCATCAACTACTGTGAGCTGACCACACACTAATTGCCCTGGATATACATATCCCACCTCCACAACCAGCACAAACGACTATAGTGAATAACATTACAGATGCAAACTTTACACTTTGTAACAGTGACATGGTATCCTTTCAGCCCACTGGGCCAGTGGCAGATACAACCCACAATGCTGACCCCTACACAATTGCTTTTTACAGACATCTCCGAGAATGCATGGATCATGCAATCCCATATATGACCAAGACACTCTCCACAAAGGGACAGCATTCTGTCTGGTGGACCCCAGCCATAGACAGATTGTATTACAGAAGATGGAAGCTACTGCAAGACAGAGCATAATTCCATAAAGGGAGGGCATGTCTGAGCAGCACTAGTAAGGATCTATTTTCCATCATACAAACATCCATGGGCAACTTTGATTGGGAAATCAAGAGGGACACTACAGATAACCAGAAGGCCTTCTTCAGTTATGTTAGCAACCTGGTCAGAATCCATCCTCTATGCCCATAGTTAGTACACAACAACAAATATTTCACTGACACCACAGATATTAACAACATTGTGGCAGACAGGTTCAGTGCAGGTGTCACCCCGCCCTCTCCCCCAAAATAAGACATAGTTATCCCAGCTGACTGTAACCTCCCTGTCATCACAGATGTCCAGGTGAGAGCCCTCAGGAAAGCAGAATACACAACATGACTGGGACCTGATGGTATCCCCAGTTGCATGCTACATAAACTCTGACAGGAGCTAAACACACATATAGAAGTGCTATGTAACACTAGCCTGACTACAGGATATGTACCTGTACACTGGCGCACAGCAGCAGTGGTTCTACTCCACGAAGGAGGCACCTCAACATACCAATACAATACAAACACAATACATTACATTACAATACAATACTATACAATATGCTATTGCCCCTGGGACTACAGCAGCATACTGTTCTGCTACCCTGACCATTGTGACACATGTGGTGTGATGGTACCTGCTGCTGTCACACAGTTACACAGGGTGACTCATATGGCATATTACCTATCTGACTAACATTCAGCAGGGGTATGTGTGACATGTACTCATGGGGAGTCTTGCTTCTTAACACTGTGTGGTTTATTGCAGGGTATGTCTTATCTGTGGGTAGGAACTTTTACCTCCACATGTGCTCTCTATTGCAGTGGCATGGATGACACACAGCAGTCATTTAGGTTGTGGATGGTGTGAGGTGTTACTATGGTTGTTGGACATCTGTCATGGGTGTGACTTGCGTATGTAAATCCGGGAGTGGTAACCTCTATGTGGGTAGTATATGTGTACTCTGTGGTGTTGTCAGTCACTGTGCACTGGTAATGTGTTTGAGTGCATTGTCACAGTGTTGTACATGTCACTGTGTCCTTCTCCATATCTGTAGCTGTCATGTGAGGTCCATACCATGGCATCCATTATGTGGTGTGGAGGGGTACACCGACCTACATGTCCATAGCTGACACACCATATCTGCTGACACATACCATGTGCAGGTATTCCAGGAATAGTGTGCCACTGTGAATATCATTGGGGCCACTATTGTACACATTTATGACCCTGTTCACCCCTGACACATGCAGTGGTGGGCAGCCAATCACATATCTGGTGGTTACTGGTGTAGGTGATTTGAAATGTGGTATGGTACTCGGTTTTGACAAAGAATTTTAAAAAAAAACCCTTTTCAAATTCCAAATTTTTTACCCCCAAATTTTCCCCCGGAAAAAAACAAATTTTGGGCAAAAAATTTAAACCCTTCAGACCCAAAAGCAAGCCCCGCCCCCCAAAAACCCAAAAACCCCGCCGAACCTTTTCACCCGGCCCCCCCCCCGGGGGAAAAAATCAACAAAATTAGGACCCCAAATTTCCCCAAAACACAAAATAAAAAAAACATAGATAAAAAGACTTTACCGGGACGGAATGGATTTAAAGGGGGCCCCCCCATAAAAAAACAACAAATACTTCTTTTCACCTGGGAAAAAGAACAATTGCCATTCCCGGACACATTGGGTTTATGGCCCTGCTTTAAAATTAACAGGGATCAATTAAAACCTATTCATACGGGGTATGTTGACATGACTTGGGAGTCTTCTTCTAACATGTGGGTTTTGAGGGGAATTGGGGCCTCCCCAAGTGCCTTTTTTGAGTGGCAAAAGGGGGCCTTTGTGTGGATATGTGAATATTTTTAACCGTTGGATTTGTAAACCGGGTGGTACCTGTTTTAAATGGGACTTTGGGGTTTTCCCCTCTGCACTGGTTTTTGAGGCAGTAAGTTGACGCCTGTGTTTCCCCATCTTAGTGATTTGGTTCCCCCGGACCATTAGGGGAAGGTACAACCCCATTAAAGCTGCAACAATTGCCAAATACATAAAGTTCAAAAGGTTTCCACTAAATTTTGGCCATATTGACAATTAAAGACCCTTCAAATCAGGGGAACCAAACCTATCTTTACTGGTAAAAATGTTGGTCCCTTTTTGACACGGTGTTTTCCCCTTTCTTTCACCAGGACCGTTGCAATAACATTACTTCCACTCAAATTACCTCTTTCATACTATTTAAAATTTTATTAATATTATGTTACAATCACTAATTTTAATGACATATATTCTTAATTTGGGGGGGAGGGAAAAGGGGGTTGGGGGTTAAATCATCCGTAGATGGGATCATCTGTCATTTGTATCCTTAAAATATATGTTGTTGTTACCAAAATGTTTTAAATTTATATCTACTGCAAAATTTCTTTTAGATTGACTTCATATTAATTATTATCATAAAATATTTATTTTAAACAATCCAAAACAACTTAAAAAACACTAGCTAGAAACAGTAAATAACATGGGAGTAAAACAATATTAAAATACAAATTTAAATTTTCCCAAAAAAGGGCCCCGAAAAAACGGCTAAAAAAAATTTATTTTAAACGGTTTCACCGGGCCGCTTTACCAAAACAAAAAAATTTCATATTTAAAAAGTCATTCCCCTCTAAAATATAAATAATATAAATACTAAATTTAAAAATTTTAAATTTTAAAACTTAGACATTAATTAATACAAAATCAAATAAAAAATCAAAGGTTTATGACTTCAACTGGTTTAAAATTTGGCATTCAAGCATATTTTCACCTTGTCAATTGTTTTTTCTCTTCTCACATAATAGGGACTATTCTAAACTTATTAAATTTTCCTTAAAAACATGTTATGTTTTAACCTTTTTATGAAATATTAATTTTAAAATTACTTTCCCCATATATGCAAACCAAGGCAGATGGGTGGATATTAATTTTAATTTATCAATGTAAAAACCTGTCTGTTTGTTATAATTTACAGGGTATACTGCAGAATTTTAATTTAAACAAACTTTTAAAATTTTTCTTCTTATTCAATGGGTCATCCAGCTCTTAGGGGTTTGGGGGGGCTTGGCCCTAACTAGGCTACTCCTTTTAACCCACCTTATTAATCACTGGGTCCAGGGAAATACCCCATGCATTATGGGGTGTGTCCCAAATTCCTATTGTTTAAGGGTTATTAAAGGAAAATCTTAAATTTTCATTAACCTGTAACCCGCTTTAATCCCGTAAGTGTGCCCACGATGTTCTGGGAACCCCTAAATTTTACGTAAATTTTTTTAATTCAAATCATTTGCACATTTTCCTCTCAATGAATTCCAAAGATTTAAAAATAATTAAATCTTGGGCCTTAAGTGAGCCCTTTTTTCCCAATAAAACTGTGCAACCATATATTTTAAAACCCCTCCAAAAAAATACTTCTTCATTAATATGTATTAAAATTCAACCAAATTTTAAAAACACATCAGCAATCCCAAAACTCAACAAAAAAACATTAATAAATCAACAATTACACAAATATTTCCCACTAACTATACTTTAAAACACATAAAATAAAATTGCCAAAATTCCTTTCCCAACCAAAATATCAAACAAAAATTTGGGAAAAAAAATTTTATACCAAAACCCAACATGAAATTAACCCCCATTTAATTATTTGGAACAACTTCCTTGATCTTTGGGGAATTTTTTGGGGAGGGGGGATTTTAAATAAGATCTTAATAACCAGATTGTACAATTTCCCTCATAGTTAAAAATTTCGGCATCTGAAATGAAAATTTTAAAAATCCAATTGGATTCACCTGTCACTATCCAATACCAGGGGACACCTTCGCATCAACTTAAAAAAAAAAAACTTTAAAATCTATAATACTTCACACAAAAAAGGAAATTTTACCCTTTTTGAAAAAGGGAAATATTAAATAATGATTCGGAAGATTTTAGTAAGGGAAAAATCAAAAACATACCGTGGCCCCCAAACCCTTTGCTATAAACCCAGGGGAGGGCAAGTTGGAGTCGGCAGCCAACTGGTTGGGGCCCCAAAAAAATAGGATATAAGAATTGGGAAAGGCCCCCGTACAATCTAAACCTGGAAAGGGAAATGGAAAGGTTTTCTTTTTATTTTTAAAAATTTGGAAACAATTTTAAAAATATTGGAACCTTTTAAATTTGAATTTTGAACCACCTGTAATTTAGTTTTTAAGAAGCCGAAATAATATGTTCCACCTATTCCTCCAGTAGTAGCAGTATTTAGTAGATTAGTGGAGAAGGATATATATGAGAATGAGATAGGGTGTGAATAAGAAATATAGGCGAGGCAATCTTGACCGGATACAGAGAGAGACCTTGATGGCACTTAGGAGCCATCCTTCTTTAACGCTTAGACCTGCAGATAAGGGTGGTGCCCCTGGCAGTGATGGATAGTGACAGGTATGTGAACTCCATGATTGAGATGCTGGATACTAAGTTTTATATTTCAGTGAGTGTAGAGGTGGCCCGACACATGTTCTGGGCATTTGGACCATGTTGAGGAATTAGTCGTGACATCTGTAGTCACTAAGGAGCTCTATGATTTTACTTATAGATGAACCCCTCCTACCTGTCATACAGGGTCACCCAAGATCCACAAGGATCCAGTTGTGCCTCCTTTGAGACCTATTGTGGCAGGTAGAGGATGGGTCACTGAATCTTTTTCTCTATATGTTGAGAGTTTCTTAAGGCCCCTATGGTTGATGCGAATTCATTCATTTTACGTGACTCAAAACATTTTCTCATTGATCTGTATGAATATTTAGGCCCCAATGATATGAACGATCACTTATTTTTAGTGACCATGGACGTTCAGTCATTGTTCACTGTGATACCCAATAGTATAGGTATACAGTATGTACAGGAATATTTGTGTGACCATTCAACACATAGTGATGTATTGATTGATTTGATTACTCTATTTTTAGAAGTGGTATTGGAGAACAATTTGTTCTGCTTTGGGTCAGATGTATTTATGCAAAAGGATGGCGTGGCTATGGGCACATCTTGTGCCAATAGCTACGCCAACCTTTTTATGGCTAGATGGGAGGAAAAGTATTTGTTTTTGGATGTTGGTTACATGGAACATGTACGGTTCTATCGCCGTTTTGTAGACGATGTCTTTTTAATTTGGGATGGAACTGAAGTAGGACTGTGTTCCTTTTTAGAGAGGGTCAACCATATAACTGATTTCCTCAAGTTTACTTCTGAGTACTCTGTTGAGAGGATTTCTTTTTTGGATATTTTCATTGAGAGGATGGAATGTGGACTGTACAACACTGGTGTGTACAGGAAAAGTTGTCAGAGAAACTCGTATTTGCACCGTCACAGTATGCATCCTGGGTTTACCTTTAGGAACATCGTGAGAGGTCAGTTTGTCAGACTCTCTAGGTATTGTCCCAGGGAGGCATGTTTTTTGGATGGTGTACATGAATTAAGCAAGAGATTTGAAGCGAGAGGGTATTTACCAGTTGATATAGATCCTACCTTAACTGAGATAGAATGTTTGAGGGGACAGAAGGCAACTCCTTACTTTTCTAATGACTATGTGATGGGTAGTTCTCCCTTGGACTCCAGCCCTAGTATTAATAGGTTAAGGGTACCAGTTTATTACACGAAAGGAGTAGGCCTAGTTAAGGACGCGATCAGAAACCACTGGGACGTTTTAGTAACCGACCCGGCTTTGCATTCAGTGGTTGGTGACCGACCCTCATTTATGTATAAGAGGAAGAAGAATTTGAAACAGCTTTTGTGTTACTCTAAGGTTAAACCCAGGGATGATGATCAGTCATGCACTGTTCCCTGTAATAGATGTAATTATTGTAACTTTATAGACAACAAGGGTTGGTTTATGCATCCTCTATTTGGTACGAGATATGAGGTACGGGCTAAAGCAGATTGCAATTCCATGCATGTGGTCTACCTGGCCTCCTGCCGTATGTGTCCAGCATATTATGTTGGGAAGACTGACAGGAGGCTTAGGGACCGCATTAGAGATCACTTGTATCAGATTAGAATAGGTTCGCATGTGAATGCATTATCCAAACATGTGTTATCTGAAGGACCTGACCATGTATTTAATTTTCAGGTGTTAGCTACTGCTAATACTACTGTGAGAGGGGGAGATGTCAAGACAAGGACTGAGAGTATAGAATCAGAGTGGATTATTAGGCTTAGAGCCAATATTCCCCCTGGGCTCAATGAGAATGTCCCTATTAAGCCTTTTTTGAGAGCAAGGAGGTTGAAGGTTCATAAAACCAATGTACCTTGATTTTAATTTTATATGAGTATTGTTTTATTTTTTGTTATTTTGTGAGATATAATGTCTATAAGATGTTTTTTAAAAACTTTTTGTAGTCTTTTAGAGGTTTTTAGTGGAGTTGTATATCTATGGTGTATATCTCTTTAAGAGCTGAGAGCTTTTGGCGCCTTTTTTTGTTTAAATACTGCATAGTTTCTCTCTGCTCTGTTTGTTAAGGTCTGAGGAAGCCTGGTCTCCCAGGTGAAAGCGCTTACCTTTTTGAATTAAAACTCATTTGGATTTTTACATCTAGCCTTCTTTTCTGTGGACATTGCAGCAGTTTGGAACTTTTGAAAGTTTGGTACTTTTTTTCTACTTTGTTTGAATTGAGACTCAGCCCTGTTTCACTAGCAGCTACTTATCTGGTACATATATACCTATTCATATGATAGACAGGTATATCAACATGTTTGTCTACCATTAAATACAAAAAAGTGCTGGGGCTCGCTGGTAGTGATCGAAAGAATTTATTAACACCAAAATCCACTAAAACTCCATTACTTAAGCTAAGGGCTAATAAATTATAGAGTAGTTCAGGAATTTGGGCACTAGGGGGCAGCATGCCTATATGAAATTAATTTTATATTTTCTCACACAAAATTTATGAAAACAACAATCCGAGGATTTTATAATATGTAATGTTTATAATTAATTAATATGTGTATTTATATTTATAAAAAGTTTTTAATAGTATTTATATTACTATTTAAAGTTGCATTTTTAAACATATATTTTAACATACAAAGAGTTTTTATTTAGAGGAATAAAGCATATTTAATGAGGGAAATCAATATTAATGAACGTAAGAACATGATTGGTGTGTTTGAATTAATTGATATGGTTTGTAGAACCAGTGTAATGCATTTAATTAAATTGTTTAGTATTTAAATATGTGTATTAAGAAGTTAGAGTGTCTGATGAAGTCATATTGACGAAAACGCAGCATTTGGTGAATTCAGAAGAGCGTTCATGTTACATTTTGTATAGCTCTACAGTTCTGAGCACTTTATTTTAGTGGATTTTGGTGTTAATAAATTCTTTCGATCACTACCAGCGAGCCCCAGCACTTTTTTGTATTTATTGGTCGTTCTGTAAGTGCTGGCATCTGCTGTTTGCTTCGTGGTTGAGAGGAGGGGCCGCTGGCGTTGTGACCGAGAGGATGAGCGTTACTATGCAGGAGGAAACGGGCCAAGCCAGACGGCTTATGGGCCAGTTAACAGAGTTGATTGACCTGTTAACACCATTGTGTGCCAACCTTATTGCTGGAAGTAGGAATCCCACGGACGGTGATGAAGGGGCCGAAAAACCAGAAGAACACAGGGGGAAGCGGAAGAAGAGAGAGCTTACAGGCGACCAAGAAGGAGCCGGCGTTCTTAATATGGGGACATACTTCAATCCCAACAACACCCCTGGAATCTTTTTGGACATGACAAACGTAGGGGATGGAAGAAACAGCAATGGGAAGGACAAGGGAGCAATCCCGAAGAAAAGATTAAATTCGCCAAATAATTCAAAAGGTACTGTTCATACGCTATCTAATGAGAAGCCTATAAATGAATGGCTTAAACGGGATTTTCAATTCAAAGTAAATTATGGTAGTAATGATGTCAGTACTGACAACAATGAATCTTATGCTATGAAAATATTGAGACTGGATAAAATGTTAATGAAATATAGAACCTTAAACATTGAAAACGCTTATTTAAGGGAATGTTTAAAAAGGGAAATAGTCCCTAAGGGGTTAAGAGTTTTTAAATACCCGAACAATGTACAGATAGGTTCTAATTTTCATGAATGCTTGATAAAAGTTTTTAATAATTGTGGATTGGAAGTGATCAAGTTAATTATAGAAGAAAATAATAATAAAATAAATGAATTGGGGAATGAAATAACTACATTGGATACTTGTATTAAGACTGATCTATTATTTGACATTAAAGAAGAAAATGAGAAATATTTCTCAATGAGAAATAAAATAGACAGAATGTGTGATGAGGTGATACAGCGGAAGATGGGGAAATTAAAAAGGGATATCATGGAATATGATAATCATACCAGTTATCCCAAACCACACACACAGGTATATGATAGTGTACATAAGGTAAATAATTATAACAAAAGAAGGAATGTACAATATATAAACAATTATGGACCTAGACAGGATAATATATGGGACGAGGAAAGTTATGATCATGAATTCCCACCCATTCAGGAAAGAAGGAATATAAACGAAGGGAATAACAATCACAATAGAGAAAATTTTCAGAAATGGGGGGGGAAAAGAGGGTGGAGGAGGTACTAACGAATACCCCTAACCCTGAAATACTTGTCCATCAGCCTGGAGAGGCATTTATAGAAAACCCACACACGGAGAGAATAGATCAGTCATTTGGGGACATAGATAACAATATGGTCAAACACACCTTTCACAACTTTACTATTTATAATTTCAGCATTTTAAAATTAAATCCCGACCACTTTTCTTTGTTAAGTAAAGGCTTAAAATATATACCAAATAAAAGAGAGGATTATACACGCACCATTCTTGATGTGAAGTTGTTCTCTAGGAAGATTAATCTAGAGATTATGGCCTCGAGGATGGGCTTTAATAGAGAAGATGATAGAGAAAATTCATTAAGAAGGAAGTCCATATACAACCCTCCATTAATACCTCAAATTAGGAACTTCGAAAACATTATGATTGACTCAGTAAGGAGAAAATATAATAAAAGCTGGGTACAATACAATCTAAGTAAAAGGGAGAACGAAGTTCTACAGGAATTAAGTGGTAATGCTTCTTTGAGGGTAATGAAACCAGATAAGGGTGGAGGGATAGTAATTATGGACACAATACTGTATGAAGGAAAAATGAATTCCATACTAAGGGATGAAGAGAAATATACTGAAGTATCATTAAATGAAATTCATGTGGCCTATCATAGAATCGATACTATTATACAGGACCTCGTGGTAGAGAATGTAATTGATGAAAAAACATATAAGTATTTAGAAGTAAAAAAGCCTAAGGTAGCTACCATATTCGGAATTCCTAAAATTCACAAGGATATGGGAAACCCACCACTGAGGCCAATAGTATCGGCTGAAGGATCAAAAACAGCCCCCCTAGCTAAATTTGTAGACTTCAAGACTAAACATATTTGGGTTAATAATAAAGTAATCTTGAAGGATTCCTGGGAGTTTTTGGGGGAATTAAAACAGGATAAGTATAGAGAGGACATAAAGTTTGTCACTATTGATGTGATAGATTTGTTTGGGTGTATACCCCACTTGGAGGGTATGAATTCCTTTGAGGAATCAGTGTTTGAGGATGTTACATTAAGTCTGAATGATAAAGTAGCTAGCGTAATATTGATGGACACCATCTTAAAATATAATTTCATAATGTTTGACTGTGAATATTACAAGCAAAAGATGGGTGTTTCCATGGGGGCCGCTTGTGCCCCCACTTACGCTAATATAGTACTTGCAAAATGGGAAGAGCAATTTATCACAAAAAGTACTTATAAAGAATTTTGGACTTTATACCACAGATTCCTCGACGATATTGTTATTTTTTGGATAGGAAGTGATGAAAAATCTATGGAATTCATGAATTATATTAACCAAACAACCAAATACTTGAAGTTCACATATTCTGTTAGTACTGAGTCCTTAAAGTATTTAGACATAGAAATATACAAAAGGGCTGGTAAATTTGAGAGCAGGGTCTATAGAAAGGAGACGTATGTGAACTCTTTTTTACATTATGACAGTGCACATCCCCTAAATAGTAAGAAGAATATTGTCAAGGGGCAGTTTGTCAGGGGCTCCCGAATGACATCAAATAATATTGATTACCAGGAAGAATGTAGGATTTTACACAATATGTTTAAAGAAAGGGGATACCCTGATGAATTTATTAACAAGTTGAAAAGTGAAGTCGAGGAAGGTAGAGGGGGCAGGTTTGAACCTATAATAGGTAAGGGGGACAAACAAAACACAGATACAAGACGTAACCCGGAGATAGATATAAAGAAAACAGATCAAGATGATTACAGAAGAAGTCTGGTAGTAGAATATAATAGCTTCAATAGGAAGTTCAAGGACTTCTTTACAAAGGAGTGGAATAAATTTAGTACCTTAACAGATATTGAAGAAATACCGAAGATGAAACCAAAGATGGTGTATAAAAACCCGCCAAATATTGGTAAAATATTAGAAAGGAGAAAAGAAATGAAGGGGGATAAGAATATGAGGAGGTGTGGGACATATAAATGCGGAAGATGCCAACAATGCCCATACGTCATGAACAAGGCAGAAATATACTTGGACAGTAGAAAGAAAAAGATTAAAAGTAGGACATATTATAACTGTGAAAGTAGAGGAATAGTATACATAGCAATTTGTCAGATATGTCAATCATTCTACGTAGGTAAAACTGAGAGATGCTTGAAACGTAGAATATACGAACATTATTATGACATTCTGAAAAATAAAAGCACTAATGCACTTTACAAACACAGTATTATATGCCCAAATGCAAAATATGAGTTTTTTGTGTTGGACCAGGTAATACCAGACATAAGGGGTGGTCCTTGGGAGGACATCCTAGAAAATAAGGAATTATGGTGGCAGGTATACCTGGATTCCAACACTAGTCCTGGGATCAATGATTTTCTGACTATAACTCCATTACTTAAGCTAAGGGCTAATAAATTATAGAGTAGTTCAGGAATTTGGGCACTAGGGGGCAGCATGCCTATATGAAATTAATTTTATATTTTCTCACACAAAATTTATGAAAACAACAATCCGAGGATTTTATAATATGTAATGTTTATAATTAATTAATATGTGTATTTATATTTATAAAAAGTTTTTAATAGTATTTATATTACTATTTAAAGTTGCATTTTTAAACATATATTTTAACATACAAAGAGTTTTTATTTAGAGGAATAAAGCATATTTAATGAGGGAAATCAATATTAATGAACGTAACAACATGATTGGTGTGTTTGAATTAATTGATATGGTTTGTAGAACCAGTGAAATGCATTTAATTAAATTGTTTAGTATTTAAATATGTGTATTAAGAAGTTAGAGTGTCTGATGAAGTCATATTGACGAAAACGCAGCATTTGGTGAATTCAGAAGAGCGTTCATGTTACATTTTGTATAGCTCTACAGTTCTGAGCACTTTATTTTAGTGGATTTTGGTGTTAATAAATTCTTTCGATCACTACCAGCGAGCCCCAGCACTTTTTTGTATTTATTGGTCGTTCTGTAAGTGCTGGCATCTGCTGTTTGCTTCATGTTTGTCTACCATACTGTATACACACACTAACATACTGCTAAACATACATAACTGTGAAACCTACTTTGTACATTGCACTACAACCTACAGTCAACCTACATTGATATGTGCACATAGATGCTCTCACATACAAATGTATGTACAGCCTTCACTGATAGTTGCTGTATGTCCCCTGCCCTTTACACATCTTCATATACATATGGATACAGACCAATGACACATATGGAGGGTTCACAGTATGTAGACCTTTATAGTATTACTTTACATTACCTGTGTTTGTCACAGCTGCTTGTGTTGCCGCCTGGTTTTCTGTCCTGCTGCTCCACTTCCCAGTTGTCAGCTTTCAGGTGGCTGTTGCTGAACAGTTTTGTTTGTGTCTGCTTAATTTCAATTTTCTCTGTCTCTCTCTCTCTGTCTGTCTGTCTCTCACGTCCTCCTCAGGGTGCAATGAAAGTATTGCATGTGTGGACTGGGAGTACAGCATACTTTTGTAGGTATCTGCATATGCCCATGTGATGGCCTCTGCACCAATTGTTAGCCAGCATTTGCTAATTGCATGCAGCCAGTTGTGTACTGATTGCAGTTCTCACTGTGATTTCAGAACAGTGCTATAAAAAGGTATGTGAGATAGGCATAGCCCTTTCAGATTTTAAGGGCAGGGACCATGCGGTTATGCTGTGGACAATGTTCTGTGAGTGTAAAGGCTGGTATCTCTCATATTTCCAGCTGTGTTGTAGATTAACATTCCTCCATTCATTTCTCCAGTTTCCTGTACTAACTGTGTATGTACACTGACACCTACAACTACTACTACTGTTAATGTGTGTGTGTGTGTGTGCTTTCATTTCACTTTTGCTTGCACTTTGTTGCTAAGGCTTCAATATTTGCCCTTTACAGTCACTACTTGTATGCCTGCTAGGTGTCCTGACTGTAGTGTGCTGCTGTAGCTTTCCTATTTTCCATGTACATTCACACCTTGGAATGCTTGCTATTATCTGCTAGGGTGTTGCAGCATGCAGTGTGGTCTGGCCATGGTGTGGGCCTTGACATCTATTAGGGTATTTGAGTAAGCTGCTGAGCAGGCCCCAGAGACTCTCAGGTTCATCTGTTATCTGCCTCATGGAATGGTACATATCAGTGGGGTACACCCATTAAATTGTCTGGTATGCTGCAGTTGTGACTGTGGGTTAGCATGAGCATATGTATTACTACACTTATTCTGCCATGCAAGTGGTGAATACTTTCAGGACTCCATAGTTACCATTGCATGTGTTGTTACACCTTTCTGCCTACTGTTTGTACATTTCACATGGAGTCTGTGGGGCATCCCTGTAAGTCATTCACTGTCGCTATGTCTAGGCTCTTAACTATTCAAATATGGTGGTGTCAGACCTCTCGTGTACAAATATTTGCAGGTTGTCCACATTTCTGCCTCGTATTTTGATCAATATCTCATGCACAGCTTTTTCTGGCAAATCACTCTGGGCTCAAGTCAGAATATAGTGACAAACATTCAAGTTTCAGACTTCATACCCTTCCAAACATACCACAAAATGCAGACCCTGTTACTCTCTGAACTGTCTGCGTTTGTTGTAACATTATTTGTAATGTGTCCCTGGTTTTGGGCCTTTGCTCCACATATTTTATTACTTGGTCCGGATGTGCTCCTGTAAGAGGTTGTGGGGTATGGGCAGTGATTATCCTGCTGTGAGTATGTGTGTGGCTTGCAAGGTGCTATAGTGACATTATTACCTACTAGCTACCAACTAGCATGGCTGTTTCTGTTCACACATTACTATTATGGAAATCCACTAGTTTTGACAGTAATTCTAAATTACATGCTTTGTGTACTACACATCCTATATTCCCTTTACATTCATTCCTACTATTACATGATATATTTATTTTAGCACAATGTTCTTGTATAAGAGTCATGGCTTAGTGGCAAGTCATGCAGACTACTGTTTCCAAGGTCCTGGGTTCGGGACTGCCAGTGGGATTTTATTTTGCTTCTGAACTGACTACAGGACCTGTCAAAGTGAATAAGGCACTTTTAAGCAGTTGTAACCGGGTTAGCGCTGGTTTGCGCGGAGCTCACGCATGCGCACTGGCGTTTAGCTCCGCGCACACAAGCGCACACCTGCTTACAACCGCTTAAACGTACTTACTCTTGCGCACACCCGCGCTATTTTCTTTGAAAGAAATGAAAATAGGAAGACAGGAAAGTGGTGAAAAAGAGGTCACAAAGAGGGTAAGACAGTAGGGAAACAAGCTTGGGTTTTGCAGGAAGGATATAGGTAAGGCCCATAGCTGCCCATTCCTTCATCAGCAACAGCTGTGCATATGTTTGTAATTTGGTGTGACATTTGATACCTTCCACCCCTGAGAGAGGTGTAAGGACAACAGTAATACTTGTTGTACAGCCAATTGTAATAGATAGTTTCCATGTCTGGTAGACATATGTGCGGAATGGGCAGCTATGTATGGGGCGTAATTTATTTGTGGGTACAGAGTGCCCTTTTTTTTTTTTTTCAGGTGAGAGTGGTATGTCAGGTGAAGGAAGTCGGTACAGCTGGGGAGGTAGGTTGGATAGGTAAACAGACAAGACAAACAAGACACATACAGGGGCGGTGTATGACATGTGTGGGGGGGTTACACAATTGACGGGGACGGAGGTTTGGATATCCAGAGCCCATGAGCCCACAGATGGCAACAGTGGAACTGATATCCCCACCCATAGGCAGTTGCCACTGTTCCTTCACTGCCCAGGACGGGGCTGTGTAGGCCGGGCAACAGGCATGCCCGTAAGTTGTGCCACCCATGCCTCAAGCTGGCATAGGGGCTCGAGAACAGAGCCCCGAATCTCCCTACGCACCACAGTCCGGACGCTACGGAGGGTGAGTGGTGGTTCTCCTCTGGCCACACTTGCAGAGGGGGGGGGTGAGCCCCATCCCTTGCAGCGCTTCCACCCGCAGGTGGCACAGGGCCACCGGAGGAGGGTCCAGACTCGGCACTAGTGCCAGGTGCACTCGCCAGCTGAGGTGGGAGAGGTGGGTCCGCTGGAACCCGCCCTCCCTGTCGTCCTATGTTTTGCATTATGTCATGACAGTTTGGGTTAGTGACATATAATACCATACACAATTAGTTGTAACAGCATGCATTAGTATTCCCATTAACCAAACACCCAGATATTCACACCATTGAACAGCGTGCATAACACATGCATAATTTGAACAGCAATACACAGTCCAACAACATGCAGGGTTAATTGATGGCAACAGGCCATCAGGTTTGGATGTATGAACAGGGCAGATGCATCAACGGACATGCAAATATATATGACCCAACAGGACAAACGTCCAGGGGTGTTAATTGTGATTGCACATACCATTTTCACGTGGAATGGGTTATATGTGGTTATAGGGTGGGGTGAAGAAAATAATATTAACACCTTCAAATACCAATACATATGCTGTACAGTTCTAATAGCTACAGATATATTCACACTACTGTTCTAACTACAGTTTCCTATATGATAACTATTTCAACTTGGTGATAGGACTGTTACTGCAACATCAATATACATTTTATTGTTCTTCATACACATTTCATATCTAGCTTTGTTCAGCTACATCATCCTGCTACATTTGCTTTATATAGCTGTAGACAAGTGTGGATGTTTGGTATATCAGACAATCATACTATCTGCATATTGCAGACTGAGAGCAACATATCCAGATTTTGGGATACACATTCCAGATGCAGCAACACTTTGAACAGATTTTGCTGTTTGGTTTTGATTCTCACATGCATTTCATTCTGTCTTGACTGCAGTATACTTTATTCAGGGGTTATTACTACTGTATTGCTGGATTCATGACACTTTCTCACACTCTCTCACTTGTTTTCATTTTACTATTCAGGATGGTACTTACTTCTAGGCTTTATTGACATGTTTTACCTATAGTTATTACAATCCTTTCCAGCAGTCTCACTTCTGTCATGTTTCAGTATTTCAACAGGGATATATTTCACACATGTGATTTCATCATCTTCTGCAGCTATACTTTTCAGCCTGCTGCAGGTTGTGTACTATTTTCTTACAGGTGGGGCATTTTTATTTCAGAATTTATGTCAGACATTTTCATTTTTCTGTTTGGCTTACAGGCTGAAACACACTTTTGTAATCAAGCAATACTTGTAGACACTTTCACACTGTTACTTGCACATTTTATTCCTTAGTGACTACACTGCACTCTTTTGCTGACTGTCATACTTTTATATTTCTTTACAATTACTGGTAGTGGATTACTGACCTGCCTGGTGGCGCAACCGCACCACCCTATCGCCATAGAATCTGCGGTTCGCAGAACGGACACCTGCAGCTGTAATATAAATGAAGTAATATTGGAATACACATCTCCATAATATCAGCTAGTTTAATTTCTTACATACATAATTAAATGTAACTTACTCAGTAGTGGGGCGTTGGGCATTTGCCAAGCCTCCTGGATCCAAAGGTTCAGTTGGTCCTGCTTGCGTCTCTTCAGGTCCGCATGGTGGTGACGGACCTGCTCACCACTCCTTGGAATCCCTGTGGCACTGGTGAGATCATGAGCCAACCGGTCCCACACCTCAGCCCTGTATGCTCCCCAGAGGACCTGGCCCTGCATGAGTTGGGCCTCATGATTGTGGACTAGGAGCCAGACCATGTACCTGGACTCCTCAACGCCCCACCTCTGTGCTCGAAAGCAACTACCCTCTCCTACTCCTGTCATTCTGCCTGCAGTTCAGTTCTACAATCGCTTATGCTGTGTATTCCCGCCTATGGGGCTTATATAGTCCGTTTTTCCCACACATATCTGTGATTGGCCATTTTGGAATTGTATCAACTTCAGTAAACCTGCATTGTCATGCTCCAGTTTGTATTCATTCCTATATATTAGCTATTATTGCATTTATAGGTACTGCTGTCATGGCTTAGTGGTTTGGTACCTTGACTATGGTGTATAGCATCCTGGGTTCGAACCTGGCCACTTTTTTATTTTTCATGACTGTCTAGACATGCTGAGGGGTGTGTCTGTGTAAAGGCAATTTTGATACGGCTTGCTCAACGTTGCTTGTCGGTTAGCTTGTTTGCGCGGTGCGCAGCTCCGCGCAAACGGGGTACGCTGTTTTAAGCCTCATTTGGCTATCGACACGCATATTACGCTCAGCTGAGCTAGGGGCACTTAGATTCAGCGTGTTAAACCACTGCTCAGCTACGGGCAGATGCACTCACCCTGTTAAACTGTAGCTCAGCTATGGGCACATCTGGCATTTTTTATTCTTTTGTTACCTCACATTTCTTCAATATAAATGAGCTATTTCATTACATTTTACATAAAATGTGGTTTTATGTGTACATATTTGTCAGGGACTTGTTTCGTGCTTATTTTGCTAAAAATAAAAATTGGTGTTGTGGGGGCTCGAACCATGAATGCCTGCTCTTCAGCCAACATCTCTACCGCTACGCTATTGCTTCTTGGCTTACTTTGCATATTTAGTTCTTATATGCTTTCCCACGGACTGCTAACTGTAGCTGCGCTTACGGCACGCCCACGCAAACGAGCGCACTCACGGTTAAACATTTTTACAATTTAAAAAAATATATAACATGTTTATTTATATATTTTCTGTTCATAGTCTGTGGGGGCATGTGTTGTGTTGTGTTTATTCACATTTCCGTGGACTCTGTCGTGGGTGTTTACTTTGGGCACTTTTACTCTTCTGGGGGCGTGTCCACTTACAGGGCTCGGCCTACGGACACGCCCCCTACTGTCTTACACGGACCGTGTTAGCCTTAGGTGTGATTCAGCATGCTCTCATGAATATGCAGAGCATGCTGACATCACTCCGTTTAACTGCAGCCTCCGTGTAAGAGTTATAACTCTTACACAGAGGCTTCGTGAATCCTGCCCTATATCTACTTTATTTGCATGCTTGGTCCACAAGTTGGCAGGTGCCTGCTGTAGTAACTCTTATTTGCCTGTATGCTTCCAGCAGGCTGTTCTTCAGCTTATGCTAAAACTGCCAATAATTTCCCCTCTGTTTCTGTTGGAACATTTAGAAACACCCCATTCTGGGGTACAGTAAATGGTACAACACAGCTTAAATAAATCCCTTCCTGGTGCAGTAGTACTCAAAAGAAAATAATGTTTTTCTTCACTCTGACCTAAAGAAATGGGGATGGGTTTTGAAACAGGATATGTAACAGTAGCATTTGTTACACCAACTTTACTTTGATATTTATACTGGTATTTAACTGTCTGAAGCAACTTTTAATACAGACCTAGTTCATAGGTTCATACTAGGCTATCTGCCCTAGGGCATTTATAAGCCTAGCCAGAGTGTGTTTGGCTTTCGCCACCCATTTTAAATTAATTTTGCTATGCCCTTTTTCGAGGTTAGTATACTGTGCCTCTGTCTAACAGTGACACAGAAGTGATACCCAGGGTAAACCTACGATCTCCCATCCACTCATCAAGATTCCTCTTGAAGAGAATCAATGAGGGACTCTGCCTAACCTGGACTGGGATTTTATTCCAGAGTGAAGAGAGCCTCTGGGTTATGAATCTGTCCCTCCAGCATGTCCTATTTATTTCAGTGCTGAGGTTCAAGTCTCACGCGCGTAGCTCGATGGGATTTGGATTTTCTGAGGTGCAGCATGTCCATTAATTCCGGGTTGGACATGGCCTTATACGTCAGGCACAGATCGCCTCTGAGCAGGCGGTATGCCACTGAGTATAGCTGGAGTTTCTTTAACCGGGCAGCATATGGCATCTGTTTGAGCCCTTTGATCCTCTTGGTGAGGTACTTTTGGGGTCTTTCCAGTTGCTGCAGGTGTCTGGTAAGGTACATCCCAAAAGGGGCATTGTACTCAATTATGGGCCTGATGAGGGATGAGTAAAGAGGCACAATGACCTCCCCTGATCTAGATATGAATCCCTTCATGATTAGGTGGGCTATATAAAATGTTTTTCTAACCACTTTGGCCATGTGGTTGTCAAATGAGAGATTGCCATCAACTTGGGTCCCCAGGTCCCTAATTACTTCTGTACTTAATGGATTACCACCCATGTGATAATTTGTGGGCACTTTGTTTTTGCCAAAGGGGATGACTATACACATTTTGGCATTTAGCTTGAGGCCATGGCTCTGGCACCAGTTGTCTGTTTCTATGAGGCCCTTTTGGAGGATGCTTGTGTCGGCTGGAGAGTCGATTATGGCTCCCAGTTTGCAGTCATTTGTGTACTTGGTCAGCCACAGTCCTTCGTGTTGGCCTGTACCTCCGAGAACAAGAGAGGTCTCAGGACTGAGCCTTGTGGGACGCCACTTGTAACTGATTTGGAGTCTGACATGGCTCCAGGAATTCTAACCATGTGGGTTCTGTACTTGAGCCAGTTTGCAACCCATCTAGTGACATAGGGGTTTATATTTAAGCTGGTGAGCTTATCTATAATGCCCGAGTGGGGTATTGTATTGAAGGCTTTTGCGAGGTCCAGGTAGGCTGTGTGGACCACCTTTCCTCCAATGGCCTTGGTGACTGTTTCAAAGAAATCAACCAGGTTTAAGAGGCAGGATCTGCCCTTAAAGCCGAACTGGGTAGGATCCAGTGTATGTAGGTCCCCAATATCTTTATTTATGAGGTCCATGATGATCCTTTCCATAGCTTTGCAGACCAAGCTAGTCAGGCTTATGGGGCGATAGTTTCCAGGATCCGTTGAGGCACCACCTTTGTGGAGAGGGACCACTGTTGCTGTACGCCACTCTTTGGGTACATATCCTGTAGTAAGGCTGAGATTGAACAGTAGTTTTATGTTTACCAGTTTTACCAAGAATAGAATTGGCTTTGCATTTATTTTTACTTTAACATAGAGTCCTTTTCCATTCAGTGGCAGCAAAGGGATTAGGATTTATTTTTGTTTTATTACCCTGCCATAGTCAGTACGGTGATCTGCAGCACTTAAGGACTTTAAGTCTTTTTCCTGCAGGTCTACAAGCACTTGCTTCATTTGATTTTTTGTACAGGGTTTGCAAACCCTGCACGAAGACAGCTGCAATAGCTGGTTTAGCTTGTTCATTTGGATCTGGCATTTATAAATGTTTAGCAAACACTGCTTTAAGATAACTCAAATAATCTGCAGGGGCTTTCTCTTTAATTTGTCTACATGCCTGACATACTTGTGCAATTCACCAGTGCTATCCTTTTATTTATTAGTGCATTTCCTGTGGGAATAAAATTTATTTCAGCCTTTTTAAGTAACTGTTTTTATTTCATTGGAGTAACTTTTCGAAGCATCTGGTTTAAATCGGTCAAAGTAGGGTTGCAATAGTTTTTGTTTTGTTTTTTTTTTTTCAATTTCTCTTTAAACCTTTATGGATGTTTTTTTTTTTTCAGTTAGAAAACATTTAGACATAGTATAAAAATCAGCATTAGCCCCCCCCCCCCCATTTTTATTTATTTATTTTTTTAAAGGTCCCAAAAAAATCTTCTGCAGAGGCAATAGCCTCTTGTCCTACCCTATCATGTGAGCTCTTGTGAAGAGCTACAGGAGTGTCAAACACTAGTGCTCCTGTTGGAAAGGTACAGAAGCTCATTGAGAATGATAGGAAGGAAGGAAAAAAACTTTAACTGCAGATGCTGTTCTAAAGATGAGAGCTAACAGCAGAACTAAGTGGAGATGTAATGGTACCATGCTGGCCTTGTGCTTAAAAAAATGCAGATGTCTGAGCCACCCGTACCAGTACATATGGGGGTGGGGTACAAAGACAGGATAAATAGATCCCCTTTTACTGGTCTGTACTGCCTTTTATCCTCTCTTACTTGTTGAAACAATTTCTTATTAACATCCTGCAACTCTCTTAATGCTGACTCCTTTTTCCCTTTTAAGTGCTTCACTGTACCAACCACTGGGGATGCACAAGCCAGTGCATTTCTTTGTGCCGGTCCCAAGCACGGATAAATGGGGAGGGTTGCGTCAGGAAGAGCATCCGGTGTAAAAATTCTGCCACAACACTTATGGTGCAAAAATTTAATATTTCCACACCGGATCGGTCGAGGCCCGTGTTAACAACGACCGCCACCAGTACTGTTAGCCAACAGGGTGCTGGCGGAAATTGGGCTACTGTTGGCCAAAGGAGAAGAGGAGGGCGAAGGCATGCCCGAAGGCAGGAAGAGAGGAGGAGGAAGGTTAGGAGTGTAGCAGTGAGGGTAGGAACTTTGAATTTTGGCAGTATGACTGGTATAGGAAGAGAGCTAGCTGATCTGATGGAGAGAAGGAAGGTTGACATATTGTGCGTGCAAGAGACCAGATGGAAGGGAAGTAAGGCCAGGTGTTTAGGAAACGGGTTCAAATTGTTCTATCATGGTGTGGATGGCAGGAGAAATGGGTAGGGGTTATACTAAAGGAACAATATGCCAAGAGTGTTTTAGACGTGAAGAGAGTGTCTGACAGAGTGATGTTTATGAAGCTCAAAATTGATGGTGTAATGACGAATGTTGTTAGTGCATATGCTCCACAAGTTGGGAGTGCGATGGATGAGAAAGAGAAATTTTGGAGTGAGTTGGATGAAGTTGTGGTGAGTGTACCCAAGGGTGAGAGACTAGTGATTGGAGCAGACTTTAATGGGCATGTTGGTGAAGTGAACGGAAGGGATGAGGAAGTGATGGGTAGGTATGGTGTTAAGGAGAGGAATGCAGAAGGTCAGATGATTGTGGATTTTTCGAAAAGGATGGACATGGCTGTGGTGAATACGTATTTTAAGAAGAGGGAGGAGCATAGGGTGACGTACAAAGGTGGAGGAAGATGCACACAGGTGGATTATATCCTATGTAGGAGGGCCAGTCTGAAGGAGAATGGAGACTGTAAAGTGGTGGCAGGGGAAAGTGTAGTTAAGCAGCATAAAATGGTGGTCTGTAGGATGACGTTGGTGATCAAGAGGAGGAGGAGGAGTGTGAAAGCAGTGCCAAGGATTAAATGGTGGAAGTTAAAAAAGGGTGATTGTGAAGTGGAGTTTAGGAAGAGTTAAGACAGGTACTGGGAGGCAGTGGAGAGTTACCGAATAGCTGGGTAACTACAGCAGAACTAGTAAGGGAGACTGCTAGAAAGGTGCTTGGTGTGACATCTGGACAGAGGAAGGAGGACAAGGAGACCTGGTGGTGGAATGAGGAAGTACAGGAGAGTATACAGAAGAAGAGGCCGACTAAGAAGAAGTGGGATTGTCAAAGAGATGAAGAAAGTAGACATGAGTATAAGGAGATGAGGCAGAGGGATAAAATTGATCAGTCACAGCTTAAAGTTATGGGAAAGAGTAGTAGAAGCTAGGTTAAGAAGGGATGTGATGATTAGTGATCAGCAGTATGGTTTCATGCCAGGAAAGAGCACTACAGATGCGATGTTTGCTCTGACAGTGTTATTGGAGAAATACAGAGGTCAGAAGGAGTTGCATTGTGTCTTTGTAGGCTTGGAGAAAGCATATGACAGGGTGCCTAGAGAAGAGTTGTGGTATTGTATGACAAAGTCGGGAGTGGCAGAGAAGTATGTAAGAGTGGTACAGGATATGTACGAGGGTAGTGTGACAGTGGGAGTGACAGATCTGTTTAAGGTGGAGGTGGGATTACATCAAGGATCAGCTCAGAGTCCTTTCTTATTTGCAGTGGTGATGGACAGGTTGACAGATGAGATCAGACAGGAGGCCCCGTGGACTATGATGTTTGCAGATGACATTGTGATCTGTAGTGAGAGTAGGAATCAGGTTGAGGAGACTCTGGAGAGGTGGAAATATGCTCTAGAGAGCAGAGGAATGAAGGTCAGCAGGGCTAAGACAGAATATATGTGTGTAAATGAGAGGGAGGGTAGAGGAATGGTGAGGATGCAGGGAGTAGAGTTGGTAAAGGTGGACGAGTTTAAGTACTTGGGATCAACAGTTCAGAGTAATGGTGAATGTGGAAGAGAGGTGAAGAGAGTACAGGCAGGGTGGAATGGGTGGAGAAGAGTGTCAGGAGTGATTTGTGACAGACGGGTACCAGTAAGAGTGAAAGGGAAGGTCTACAAGAGGGTAGTGAGACCAGCTATGTTATATGGGTTGGAGACAGTGACATTGACAAAAAGGTAGGAGTCAGAGCTGGATGTGGCAGAGTTAAAGATGTTAAGATTTGCACTCGGTGTGACTAGGATGGATAGGATTAGGAATCAGTATATTAGAGGGTCAGCTCATGTTGGACAGTTTGAAGACAAAGCAAGAGAGACTAGACTGCGTTGGTTTGGACATGTGCTGAGGAGGGATGATGGGTATATTGGGAAAAAGATGCTAAGGATGGAGCTCCCAGGAAAGAGGAAAAGAGGAAGGCCTAAGATAAGGTTTATGGACGTGATGAGAGAGGACATGCAGGCGGCTGGTGTGACAGAGCAAGATGCAGAGGATAGGAAGAAATGGAAAGAGATGATCTGCTGTGGCGACCCCTAACGGGAAAAGTCGAAAGAAGATGACTGTTCCAAGAATAAAATGCTGTCATTTGTTCCCCACTTACTTTGCTTTTTTTTTTTTCCAAAATGCCTTTCAACGTCAGCAATTTAGTCTTATCATACGTTCCATTTAATGGAAATACCCCACCAGCACAATTTTTAGTAAGATGAAACCAATCATACAAATATTTACAACTTTTCTTCCTATAATTAAAATACATAAAATATACAAGTGTTTCCTTTTCAGGGATTTGATTTTGCTTGCTTATCTTATTTTATAAATCAGTAATAATAAAAATGTTAGGCCTACCTTACAACTTCTAGATTTTGGCAATTCCAAAAACAGAAAATAATTAATAATTCGCACACACCATACAGGGAGGGAAGGGTAGAAAGTCTGTCACTGTGCAGCAACAGTGGAGAGGTTTCGATCACCCTTTTCCCACAGCACCCCCTTGCTTTCGGCCCTGTGCAAGCTCAAAAGTTACAGCTCCCGCGGTCAGGATAACGGGGCGGATAGGTAATGTATCCAGAACTGACCACTCTTTCAGACCCTCTGAGGGTACTTTCACACAATCACACTGTTAAGTTTCAGCATGCTTTTGTGCTCATTAATTTACTTTAACAATGCATACCTCTACGTCATATCATGCGGTAATCTCATGAATTTGTTTTAACAGTATATAGTCTACATCCCAGTCATGCAGTGGGCTCATGAACTTGTTTTAACTTTATTTTTATCTTTTAAACTTTTTCTTTTCTTTCTCTCATACATTCATACATTGACAGAATAAAAACATCTCTCATACTTTTTACCTTTCAATCCTGAGGGTACCGCACTTGACACAAGGCACCTCCTTGTGTTAATTTGCCTTTTACTGTATGCGCACATACATTTACTATACTCATTTACAGTGGGGTCCTCCCACTATTACTTGTATATCTTACAAACACTCAGTCAAACAAAAAAAAAGTCATGCTATACTACAAACGCAGTTATGCACTTACATTTGCTAAAGCTGTCTTTTTTTTATTATAAGACAAGGAAAAAAAAAAAAAAAAAAAAAAAAAAAAAATTCGCAAACTAACCCTTTTCCCCTTACAAAACAATTTCCGTGCCAAGGCTAGTATGTTTGCACACCCTGAACAGATGCACATCTGAGTCTCTGACTATTCCATACAAAGCAGTTTGGATTTCACAGAAACTCTGTGATGGGCCCTATTTCAGAACTGCCCTGCAGCAATACCAAAGTTTAGATCAGAGTCATGGCACGAAATTGTTAAAAGTCATAAATAAATTTAACATTAAGAATTTACCTTATATGCCTTTAGTCAGCAACAACACTTCAGGATATGCAAACAGAAATGTATTTTATTTTTAACAGTGCTGGGAGACTGTCTTTATAGCAAATGTCAGAAAATAGTCTCTCTGAACAGAGACAATCCACATTTTTATACATTTTTCTTATCAAACTACTCATGCAATTTCATGACATTATAATGACTGTGTCCTATAGAAAACTTTGCAAATGTTCTCATCCCTCGTGATTTTCGCCTTAGACTTCACGTGAACACATTCCTATAGATGATTCACCTGCTTCCAAGGGGTCTTCTTTCTGACCTTGGATGTTTCAAACCTGCTCTAGCAACAACACACTCTTAGCCTGGAGGAGTCAGGCTAACAAATTCCTTTTCCTACATGCCTCACTTCATGCAGCACATACTATTCTATCTTATTACATACTAAAAGAATACAGTAAAAAAAAAAAAAAAACAGCAATACTGTAGCTTATGAAGCTGTATTTTTCCCAGCCCTGCATACAAATTATATTTGCTTTTTAACAATCATATTATAGCATCATTAATAAACTGAAATTAATATACATTTTAATAAGCTGGTCTTGTCCCATAACAGTTCCACAGCCATGAGTGCTTGCAGCTCAGAGACTCTTCTGGCTGAAGTGATGGCTAGGAGGAAAGCTGTCTTCCAGGAGAGAAATTTTAGCTCTGCAGAAGAAACTGGTTCAAAAGGGGGCAGGGTGAGCTTTTCCAAGGCAAAGTTAAGGTCCTAAGCTGGTGTTGGTGCCCTTCTTGGAGGCCTCAAGTTGCTAGCTCCTCTGAGGAACTGTTTAATTAGAGGGTGTGAAAAAGAGGCTGCTCAGTGGGAAAATGAGCAGAAATAGCACAGGCATGAATTTTTATAGAGGAGAAAAAGATAACTGTGTAGTAGGTCAGCTAAGTAATCCAGGATGAGAGGGAAGGAGGGCTGTAACGTATTGGCCCTCTTAGCCTGGATCCAGGTGCAAAACCTTTTCCATTTATCTGCATAAGACTTTCTGGTGCTAGGGCGTCTGGCCTCTCGAATAACATCCAGAACCTGTTTACTGAGGATGGCAGATTGGTCGGGGGTTAGGGTATAAGCCAAGCTGCCAAATTGAGTGTCTGCAAATGGGGGTGCATGAATTCCTCTTCCCTCTGGGTTAGGAGGTTTGGAATCAGAGGAAGATTCCATGGAAGCAACGAGGACAGGCTGCGCAGCAAGGGGTACCAGTGCTGTCTGGGCCAGTCTGCAGCTATGAGAGTGATCCTTGTTTTTTCCTCCCTTATTTTGAGCAGTACTCTGGGAATGAGAGGTAAGGGAGGAAAGGCATAGACCGAAAAGTTTACTCAGGGGAAGGACAGGGCATCCACATTCCAAGCCATGCAATGATGCTCCCTGGTGCAGAATTTGCTGAGCTGATGGTTGGTGTGGGAGGCAAAGAGGTCGACCTCTGGGGTTCCCCATTTCTGAGTTATTAGGAAGAAGGTGTTTCTGTTGAGCTGCACTCTTGGCGGTTCAAGAGATTTCTGCTTAATTGGTCTGGCAGGGAGTTGATAGAGCTATTGTGCTAACACGTGTATTTGCATGGAAGAGGCTGTGAACCAAAGGGTCATGGCCAGCCTGCACAGCGGGTAAGAGTGAGTCCCTCCCTGCTTGTTGATGTACCACATCACAGTGGTGTTGTCTGTTTTGATCAGGAGAATCCCTCGAGAGAGAAGGGGTTTGAAAGCTAAAGGCCTGCTGCACAGCCATCATCTCTTTTTGATTTATGCACAGGGGGAGTTGCTGGGGGTTCCACTGGCCCTGTATGCACCTGCTGTCCAGGTGTGCACCCAAGTGTAGTCGGAGGTGAAGGTCTGGGTGGCGGGGTGTGGGGAGAAGGGCAGTCCCTTGTTGTGGGACCAGGCTGTTGCCCACCAAAGAAATTCCTTCCTCAGGCAAGGAATAATAGGCAGAAGAGTTTCCAGGTCTTGAGAGTGTTAACACCAAAGGCTCTTTAGGTATCATTGAAGTTTCCTCATATGCAGTCTGGCATATGGAATGAGGAGTATGCAAGAGGCAATGAACCCCAGAGCTTGCATGATTTCCCTTGCAGAAAGCTGGGCCTGGTGGCCAGTTAAGAGAAGTAAGTTGATAGGAAAATGTGTTTCTCTGGTGTAAGGCTTGCCATCTGGGATGCTGTGTCCAGACTTGCCCCTAGAAAGATTATCCTTTTGGTGAGCATCTGTCTGGATTTCTTTTCATTGATTGTGTACCCTATGGAGGTTAGTAGGTCCTTTACAAAGGCCAGGTCTTTGAGCAGCTTTTCCTGGCTGTCTGCCTGAATAAGGCAGACATCTAAGTAGGGGTAAATTTGAATATTTCTTTGTCTGCAAAAGGCAATGGCCGGAGCCAGGCATTTTGTGAAAATTCTGGGAACAGTAAATAAGCCAAAGGGAAGCGCAGAGAACTGAAAGTGTGGAGATCCTGCCCTGAAGCGGAGATATTTTCTGCAGGAATCCCTGATAGGAATGTGGAGGTAAGCCTCTTTTAGGTCCAGTGTGGCTAGCCAGGTGTCCTTGGAGAGCATGGGTAGTAGCTGCTGGAGGGTGAGCATTTTGAATTTTGGGATCACCAGAAAGGTGTTTAGAATGGATAGATCGAGGATGGGGCATCAGGCGCCCTCTTTCCTGGGCACCAGAAAAAATCTGGAGTAGAAGCCTTGGCCTATCTGCTCTGCAAGTATGTGCTCCCAAGGAGAGCAGGGAATGGATTTGCTTTTGAGCCTCTGCCCACTGATTTGGCGGTAGATCTGTGAACCCTTCTGGGGTTGGAAGGGTGTGGAAGGAGAATTTGTATCCCTGAGACAATGTTTAGAACCCATTGTTCCTTGGTAATGGTGGCCCAGGTGTTTAAAGGAGAGTTTTCCTCCTAGGGGTATGTGAAGGTGGGCAGAGGTGAGGTTGGGAAGGGGCGAGTCATTGTGAGTTCTTACCATAGCTTAGTGCTCCCTGGTTTTGAAGTGGAGGTAGTCCACTGCTTAGATCTCTGCAACTCCTGGGGCTGCTGTCTGGGGAGGGGTCTGTTTCCACAGGGCCTAGGCTGACCCTGTCTACTCAGAGCAGAAAAGGACCAGTGCTTGGAGGGAAAATGCCCACTGAATCTAGGGGCTCAACCTGTAAGAAATCCTTAACGGTCTGCATAGATTTTGCTCTATCTTCCATCTTTAAGACCTCTTAAGCTTTAGTGCCAAATAAGTTATCTTTGTGCAAGGGTACATCCAACAATTTTGATTTGACATGGTCTGGCAGGGGTTGTTCCTTAAGCCATGCAGGTCTTCTAATGACAGATCCGGTGACTGCTGCCCTGCAAGAAGCTTCTAGGGCGTTAAAACCACAGTGCAAAGTGTGTTTAGTTACTTGACCTGCAGAATGCATTAAGCCCTGTAAATCTTTAGATTCTGCCCATGCAGGAAAGGAGGAAATTGTTTAAGGAGTTCCAAGGTATGTTGCTGATACCTAAGCATATGGAACTTACAATTTAGTGCCCTGATAGCAACAGTAGCTGAGGTGTATACTTTTTTAACCCATTTGTCTAGTGCTCTGGAATCCCTGTCTGAGGGGGTGGGATTCTTAGCCGAGGTTGCTTTAATCCCTTTAGGCCCTTGAGTGAAGACCTTAGGGTCAGCTGTTGGATTTTTAAAAAGATAATTGTGTGAGTCAGGGACTCCGTAGTATCAGTCTGGTTTTCTGGGAGCAGGAGGGAGGGCGTCTGGAGTCAAGCGGAATTCAAGGAAGACATCATCCACCACATCTAGGACTCTGGGGATGGCTAAGGGCCTGTGTTGTGGAAGGTCCAGGAACTCTCTCAGAGTCTCTTTTTAGACTGTGGGTAGTCTTGACTCTCCCATTAGAAATGCTCCCTTAAGGTATGCAGAGTTTCCCCAAAGGAAAAATCCTCTGGTGGAGAGGCTGAAGGAATGGATTCCTCTGCATCAGAATCCTCATATGTGGAGAGGGGCTGTATGTCTTCATAGTCAGATGCATCGGATTCATCTGACTCTTGTTCAGACAAAAGCACTGGAAACAGATCTCTTTTCCTTTTTGAGGGAGTGGCTTGGCTTCCCCTAAGCAGCATGATAAGGTCTTCTGCCATTTTAAGCAGTTGAGACTGAGGCAAGGGAGCAGGCGCCTGAGAATGGGCAGTCGGTTTCTTGGGTGTGGTTCGACTCCTGGGCCTGAGGAACCCAGTTGTTTTCAAAAGAACGGTAGCCGTGAAAGAAGGAGTCCGTTTATGTCGGGATTCGGTGTTGCGAAGGACTTCCTCGGAAGCCGGTGCCTGCACAGCAGCCCTGGACCCATCCAAGGTAGAGACGACCACAGGACCCTTAGACAAAGGAGAGCTCTGCTGCATACCAGACTCCGAAAGGGTCTCGGTAGCGGCCTGCGAATTAACTAAAGCAGCATCAGGGGCTGCAAAAGCGCCTGAGTTCCAGAGGACTGATGACCAGCTTAACGAAAGTGTCATCAGAAGGTTTGGTCCTGTGCGCTCTCTCTCTATCTTTACGATTTTTCAGAAGATCTGCTGTCGGATGGCTTACCAAAGCCATATCGGAATTTGAGGACTGTAAACAGAAAAATCTGGCTACAATAAGGGCCAACTTCACCCCCTAAATGGCTCATCTCAATACCGGAAGATTGCCAAATTCCAGTAATAATGGCCACACAGGTACAAAACGCACTCTCTAAAGCCAAGAATACAGCATCCATGGGACCAGATGACATCCCGGGCTGTGTACTACATGAACTACAATATGAACTGGCACCTCACCTAAGTGTCATGTTTAATCATAACCTCACCTCAGGTTTCGTGCCCACTGAGTGGCGCAGAGCTACAGTTATCCCAATCCACAAGGGGGGATCCACCTTGGATCCCGGAAACTACCGTCCCATCAGTCTGACAAGCCTTATCTGCAAGGCCATGGAGCGTATTATCATGGAACTTATAAACAAAGACATTGGCAACCTTCAAACACTGGACCCCACCCAGTTTGGGTTTGTGAAGGGCCGATCTTGTCTCCTGAACCTGATTGACTTCTTTGAATCAGTCTCCAGAGCCATGGACAAGGGTAAGGTGGTCCACACAGCCTATCTAGACCTTGCCAAGGCCTTTGACACCATCCCCACTCTGGAATCATAGATAAACTTACTAAGTTGGGCATTAATCCCTATGTCACCCAATGGGTTGCTAAATGGCTTACTGATAGAACCCACAATGTAAAAGTAGCAGACTCCAAATCCAGCTCCAGACAAGTGACAAGTGGAGTACCTCAGGGTTCAGTCCTGGGGCCGCTCTTGTTTGGCATCTACTTCTCTGAAGTACAGGTCAACACTAAGGGACTCTGGCTAACAAAGTCTGCAGATGACTGCAAACTGGGAGCCATTATTGAATCCCCAAATGATGTGGATACTCTACAAAAGGGCCTTACAGAAACAGATGCTTGGTGCCAGAGCCATGGGCTCAAGCTCAATGCCAAGAAATGTATTGTTATCCCCTTTGGGAAAAAACATGTATCCATGAATTACCATATAGGTGGCAGTACACTAAACACAGAAAGTGTGATAAGAGACTTGGGGACACAAGTGGACAGTGGTCTCACCTTCGATAGCCACATCGCCACAACAGTCAGGAAATCCTTCTATGTGGCACACCTCATCACGAAGGGCTTTTCATCCAGAAAATAGGAGGTCATTGTCCCACTGTACTCATCCCTCATTAGACCCATTATAGAATACAACGCCCCATTTGGTATGTACCTCTCAAGACATCTGCAACAACTGGAAAGGCCTCAGAAATACCTCACTAAAAGAATCACAGGCCTAAAGCAGATGCCCTACGCTGACCGCCTTAAAAAACTCCAGCTATACTCTGTCGCATATCGCCTAGTCAGAGGCGATCTCTGCTTAACATACAAGGCCATGTCAAACCCAGAGCTGTTGGACATGCTACACTTAAAGAAATCCCAATCCCTCAGAGCTACACGCTCCAGGGATCTAAACCTTGTCATCACAATAAACAAAACATGCTGGTGGGATAGGTTCCTGACCCAGAGACTCCCCAGACTCTGGAATAGATTGCCCATACATGTCAAGCAGAGTGCCTCTTTGGACCTCTTCAAGAGGAACCTTGATTGGATGGGAGAAAGGAAATTCACCCCAGGGATCACGTCAGTCGCCCTGCTAGACAGGGGTCCAGGAAAGTAAATAATGTGGGAAGAAATAGCCAGGGAATTGTTATGGCTAGGCTTGTATAGGCCCTAGGGCTGATAGCCTAGTACCAACCTATGAACCTATGAACGATGAATAGTTCTGGTGTTAAACAAAAGCACAGAAGCGACAATGAGGGACGTCGTGGTCTGGGCCTAGACAAGTGATGCAGTAAGAATGGAAGTCGTGGTGTGGTATTTGCTTTCCACAGGCGAGACAATTAACTTTTGCTGACATTGGTTAGTGCAAGAAAAAAGGATCCCCAAAGGGGTACTTAGCTTTCGAAGACTTCTACTTCAATTCGGAAATGAAACGCAGGTAGTGGCTGACCGGAACTCGTGCGAACTGCTTCTGCCTCTGGCTCCACGGCAAGAAAGACTGATGTAATGGTGTCAGATGCCTTCCTTTATACCACTGACAACCTGACGTCATTACTCAAGCGACAGCAACCGATGCAGAAAAAATCTGTGGTATTCAAGCCGGCAGAGGACTACCCTGGCAGGGATAACCCAAATGTGATGACTGCAACAGTGAAACACGAAGAACATCTCTTGGAACAACCTCATACTGGTCAGGATTTGATGCAGATATGGTTAAGGAGAGGTGAATTTAAACCAAAAGATGAAATGTTAATATTAGTGGCCCAGGATAGTGGACGCCATAAATGTTGTTTACAAAGTCCATTGAACATGTGGGAGAAACCATATTTAAGTTCTATAAAACAGAACTGGAAACAATCGCACATCTTGTTGCTGGGTGTGATACAATAATGGCAGAGGGCCCGTATTCTGAAAGGCATAATAATGTGGAAAGATGGTTTTATTGTGTAAACATAATTTTGTAGGGGCAGGGAAATACCAGAAACATGAGCCACAAAGCAGTATAGAGAATGATGAAGTTTATATCACATGGGATTACTCATTACCAACAGTTCAGAAAACAGATGTGAGAAAACTAGAGTAGTCCATAAAAAGAAGACAAAAGTAGCATTGATTATTGAAATTGCTCCAGTGACTACAGTATCTTATGTTCAGAGAGACAAAGTCATAAAGTACCAGGATTTGCAGGCAAAAGACAGCAATGTGGAAGAACACAGTTCCAACAGTAGCAAGATCAATAGGCCTCCTAAAAAAGGAAATTTATGGTTGTATTTAGATATGCTACCAATACATTTAACTTCCTAGGAATTACAAAAGGAGTCAGTTCTGGGCACATTGCCGGTGTATGAACACTTTTGGCAAACATCAAAGACTGAAACAATGCTAAATTTAATCATACCCTGATTAAGGAATGGGGTTCATTCCCATCATGGTATTAGAAACCCAAAAGCCTTGGAGAAATTAATCCAAGGTGGGTACATTATAGGTGCTAAGAGTAGTCTTGGCAAATGTCAAATACTGAAGCAAAACTGATTTCATGAACTTTAGTTATGCCCCACTTAGGACTGCGATCTAGTCCTGTCAAGGTATGTAAAAAACCTAAACATTTGCAGAAATTAAATGGAGAGGAGGACTTATCCAAAATGACACAGAGGACCTACTTCTGTCAGACATGTATAAGTATAGGATTATTAAGGGTAGATTTTGCCTTTTGCATCTTGTGACATTCTTATCTTCACCTTGCTTTGCTAATGAACACACATTAAAAAATTAAATGTCATACCTTAATTCTGTGTACAAACACTGGTTAAACAAACGAGCACAACAAGTCGGGTGGGGGGGCTACCAATCGTAATGGACTCGGAGTGATACACAACAGTGTTATGTACATGAATGACTTGGTGAACAATTCTTCTCTAATAAGTGAGAAATGACTTCTGGATAACCAAATATGCTAAAGATTGCAAACTAAATAATATAATTGGTTAAAAAAGATGTCAAAGTTCTCCAAGATGGTCTACAAAAACACATACCCTGCCATGTAATAAAGACCTCATCTTTAAATGTCAATACATGTAGCATCACAAGCCAAAAATAAATTATAACTGCAAAGTACACGTTCAAATGGTTAAAGACACTGCATTAAATATCAAGGACACTGATAGACAGCAAGTTAAACTATGACCAATATGTATCTACCAAACTCAGAAAAGTACAGTCTGTAGACCATTTCATTCTACATCTAGTAACTTGTCAAATTAATGCAGTCATTTATACCTCAGTAACCTGAACCACTACTGAATACAAGAGTGCAAGTACTCTGTAAGCTTTAAACAAGCTATATGATGTCAATTAGAAAGACATAATTCCTTACTAGAAAACTCAGCTTTGGAAACTTGAACTAAGGTTCTGGAAATATCATTATTCTCATATACTTGCAGATTAACTAGAAAAAGCAACTGCCTGGTTAGTCGTCAACATGAGCAGTGGCAGACCCAGCACTCACAGAGATGGGGAAGCTAACAGTGACAAGACAATTTATGAACAACAGGCCATCAATGCAGAATCTGGTTAGTATCAACATATGCACTGCCTCTGTTGTTGTACTGGCACCAGTTCCATTCTTCTGCAAATGCTGAGCAAAATCTGCCTTCCTGCAAATTGTAACAGCCCCTTTATTTTAGTTTTATTCTAAGCTGGTACTCACAGCCACTTGAACCTCCCAGGGTGACTCTGCAAACCTGCAAGCCATACACAATTACAGTGGATATAAAACGTGTACATACCTCTGTTAAAATGCCAGTTTTTTGTGATATAAAAAAAATGAGACCACAATAAATAATTTCAAAACTTTTCCCACCTTTAATGTGACCTGTAACCTGTACAATTCAATTGAAAAACAAACAAATCTGTTGGGGGAAAAAAATAAAAAAACATACACCAAGTTGGTTGCATAAGTATGTACACCCTTAAACTTATACTTTTTTGAAGCACCTTTTCATTTAATTACAACATTGTCTTCTTGGGTACGAGTCTATCAGTATGGCACATCTTGACTTGGCAATATTTGCCCACTCTTCCTTGCAAAAGCACTCCAAATCTGTCAGATTGCGAGGGCATCTCTTGTGCACATTCCTGTTCAGGTCATCCCACAGATTTTCTATTGGATTTAGGTCTGGGCTCTTGCTAGGCCATTCCAAAACTAATTTTCTGCTGGTGAAGCCATTATTTTGTTGATTTGGATGAATGCTTGGGGTCATTGTCGTGTTGAAAGGTGAAACTCCTCTTTATCTTCAGCTTTCTAGCACACACCTGAAGGTTTTGGGCCAAAAGTGACTGGTATTTGGAACTGTTCAGAATTCTCTCCACCTTGACTAAAGCCCCAGTTCCAGCTGAAGAAAAGCAACCCCAAAGCATGATACTGCCACCACCATGCTTCATTGTGGGAATGGTGTTCTTTTGGTGATGCGAAGTGTTGTTTTTGTGCCAAACGTACCTTTTGGAATTGTGGCCAGAAAGTTCAACCTTGGTCTCATCAGACCAAAAACACATTTTTCCATATGCTTTTGGGAGACTTGATGTATTGTTTTGCAGATTTTAGCCAGGTCTGGATGTTTTTCTGTATAAGAAAAGGCTTCCGTCTTGCAACCCTACCCCATAGCCCAGACATATGGAGAATACGGGAGATTGTTGTCACATGCAGTACACAACCAGTACTTGCCAGATATTCCTGCAACTCCTTCAGTGTTACTGTAGGTCTCTTGGCAGCCTCCCTGACCAGTTTTCGCCTTGTCTTTTCATCAATTTTGGAGGGATGTCCAGTTCTTTGTTAAGTCACTGTTGTCCCTTATTTTCTCCACTTTTTGATGACCGTCTTCAATGTGTTCCATGGTGTATCCAATGCTGTGGAAATTTTTTTTTACCCTTCTCCTGACGGATATCTTTCAACAATGAGATCCCTTTGATGCTTTGTAAGCTTTCTGAGAACCATGGCTTTTGCTGTGCCAGGCAACGGAGTAAATGTAAGGAAAATCCTACTAGGACAGCTGAACTTTATTTGGGGTTAATAAGAGTCTCTAATTGATGGGAGGTGTGTACTGAAGACGACTGAATGCTGTAATTAAATCAAAACATGCTTCAACAAAGTATTAGTTTAAGGGTGTGGACACTTATGCAACCAGCTTATTGTACATTTTTTATTTTTTATATTTATTCCCCTAACAGATTTGTTTTTCAACTGAATTGTACAGGTTATAGGTCACATTAAAGGTGGGAAAAGTTTTGAAATTATTTATTTTTGGTCACATTTTTTTACATTACACAAACATAGCATTTTAGCAGGGGTGTGTACACTTTTCATATCCACTGTAAATGTGGACAGATTCATCCCATAGTAAACATCACCCCAGGGTGAACCTCAAAATATGTGTTGCAAAGTGATTGTAAGCAGACCTATTTGTGAAAAAAAGAAAAAAAAAAAAAAACAAGCTTAAGTATTTAACAGCAGCACAATACTGTACTAAATAAAATGATCATATCATAGACTAAACCGCAGTAAATTATGATCAGAAAATAAAGCTGTATATATTGCTTTGTACCTTGCTTATGCAAAACAATTACACAGTTCTAGTTAACTGCACAGACGGATCAACCATATATGACACACTGGCTGTTACAGTTTGTCAGTATGTCCTCTCCTAAGGGTGAAGAAAACAACTCCTTCCTCCAGTCAACAGTGCACGAGCAACAGGGCTTCTCTCTCCATATCCCCATTTAGTATTGGCGGTTCATATTTACTGATTTTTATTTATATAAAAATGTAAGATGTACTTTCCTTCTACTGCTCACATACTTCAGAACCGATTATCTGGTTATCTATTGCTTCATTACCCCTTGTACTCAGTACTTTTGCCATCATTTTCCTACTGAAAAATCAGATGTATTTATTTTTTTAGCTACTGCACATTCTTAATTTTCTGGTGACCAAATAATTATAATACAATATTATCTCTGGAGACTGACTGTTGCAAACAGGAATTAAGCCAGCAAATTCAAATGTATACTCAGAGTCTCATATTGCTGCCCTTGTACACTTCACATCTACAAAACAGAGATATAGCTAGGGTGGGGTGATGAGAATTGTTAGAGGATCGGTCTTCAGTGCATATCAGCATTGAGAAATGCAGCAAGCATTTTTCTATAGTTTAAAAGGAAAGGAGCTTTTTTTGTTGGTATATAACTTAAAACTGAGGGGGGATGCTAGATTGGGGGGGGGGGGGTAGCACCAGATGCAATAATAGCCAGATACATTTACAGGAACAGCATAGATGTGTAGTAATCATTTTCAGATTATGTCCTCTAGAGCTATAATACTTTTTAGAGTATTTCTGAAGAAGTTATTCTCAAGTCTATGTTGTGGGCATAAGGTTAAAAACTTGTAGGTATTCTGGCCTCAGAAAAATCAAAAGACCTTCATAGTGCAGGAAGATTACCTTGGACCAGAGTGAGCTTAAGGAAGGAAGATATTTGTGCTGTGGGTCGTTGTTTGAGTTTGTTGTAGAGGAAGCCAGGACGGATCTCCAACCAAAAGGCTAAGGATTTGTTTTTGCTGGACGGTGCTGCTGCTAATTGCACTTCCTTACCCTGGATTGGATTATTTCTTCCTAACTTTTGTTGTGAACTGAACTGCAGCTGCTTTCCTGTATTGGGCAGAGGTAAGTGACTTAAAATGTAGGCTGCAATGTCTCTCTGTCCTGTTCTAATTATTTCTGGGTTTGTCCCTGATTTGTCACATTTAAAAATGTATCCCTATTTTTGGCCTTAGACTTGGTCCAGATTTATTGTGCTAACAGGCTGAGCAGTAAGTTAAAAGTAATTTGTCTGACTCTGTTGTGTTCTGATTATTTCTGGATTTGTCCCTGATTTGTTGCATTACTCAGACAGATTTTTACAGTGTCCATATTTTTTTGGTTTGTTGTTCATAAAATTTCTGATTTTCTAGCAAATCATAATCGGAGGATTAAAGACACTAGATAATGACAGGCATTTGAGTTTCAGACTTCATATCCTTCAGAAAAATGCATGCACAAAAAATAGCAGCTTTCCAAGTTTGTAAGAGCAATATTTAAAATGTATCCCTACTTTTGGGCCTTTTTCCTCAAAGTATATCAGGCTTTGTGCAGATTTCTTGTCCTAACAGGTTGAGAGGGAGGGCATTTTTATTTTGCTTGTCAAGCCCAAGACTTAGAAATGCTCAAGGAAAACTCTGATGTGAGCACCTGAGCTTCCAAAGCATGTTATATCTTGTTTGTGCTTTCTCACCCAGCAGTGCAATATGGTTGCTTACTTGTTGGAAAAGGCAGTCACAGTATGTTTGAATTTTATTTTAAGTGCTGCAATGATTTTAGTTAACTTAAAAGTAGTACACGTGCTGTGTTTGTCATTTGTCCATTGTAAATAATATTTATGAAAATTTTCTTGTCTTTTTTTCTGAAAAAAAGAGGTGGTAGAAAATAAAGTGGGTACTGAGGGATCAGAGGGGGACTGGGAATTTGATTTAGACTGTTCAGTGGTTCCCTGGACTGCAAGCCTGTAAACTACCTATAAACCTAGAAGATGCCACCAAGTTTGTAATGCCCACATTCTTTTGTTCTGGCAGTTGATGCACAAGGTTAGGACTGTGAGCTGTACGTATTGTAGTATACTTGGGTGTCATCTGATCTGAAGTTAATGTTTCCTTTATTTGTATATTGCCTACTCCCTGCTGCTGACTCCAGTGTTACCTCTGTCTCCTTAACTCCCTCCTAAAACCGATGATATTTGTAGATAAGGTGATTAATTATAACCTTGATTACATTCTCTTGTTCCGTCAATGTCTCAAGTATTCAGGTAATATACAGCATTTAGAGAACTATCTCTGGGAATGTTTGAGGTTATCAAAAAGTAGTATAGAACAGACTACCTATGAAGAAGATTCTATAAGAATGAGAAGTGTACTAATTTGTTCCATGTGTCAGCTGCTCTCTCAGAGAACCGTCTACCAAATTACATTAAAGCAAGTACTAGTTTAGATATTTTTAAGAACAGCCTGGACACTTATGTGAACAACTGTTCTAATATATTGGCAAGCTAGAAGGGCATTAATGCTCATGCTTGAAATATCTGTATGCATCTCTGTCCCAGATTATTTCTGGATTTGTTGTAGATTTTTTGAGCTGTGCACTAGACAAGAATTAAATTATAACCTTGTTTCAGAAAAAAGTTTATTAATTCACCCTATCTATTCCATTAATGTCTCAAGTTTCACTAATATTTTAAGTGTCTCAGATTGTATCGGATTATTTCTAGATTTGTCCCCGATTCATTGAGAGTTATGCTGGTGTCTTTTGCAGAAAATGTTGTGCACATCATTTAACAACAACAAAGTTATAGGCTTCTACTTCAGAAAATGTTTACTAATTTACACTCAATTTGTTAATGCCTCAGGTTAACAGTATCAGCATCTTAAAAAAGAAGATTGGAATTGGAACAGCAAAACAAGACTTCGGTCCCACCAATGAGCGTGTAACGGCTCAATAATCCACGAAAAACAGAGTTTAACTCACAGTTTAATATATGCTGACACGAAACACACCATCAACGACAGCAAGAACGAACAGCAGGATCCATATAAGTGCATAGCACCAAACAGAGCCCACTACATCAAACGAGACAGTGCACAACAGAAAATAACGCCAAAAGCAAAACAAGTTGAGCGCTTTCAACCAAATCTATGGTCTTCATCAGAACTCAGGTGCCTCAGGTTAACAGTATCAGCATCTTGTGTTCTTTATTGTCTGCTGTATTTTTCCCTCATTCTGCTCTGGTTTATCCTTTCTCACAGTGTCATTATTTTCCAGTAGTGCTTCCACAACTGAAAACTAAGCACATTCATCTAGTATCGCTGCAGCCTTTGTATATTTTCTTTACAATGGATCTTTTGCAGTTAAAGTCTGCTATTTGGATTTTAAAGTAAGATATTACGATTTCTTGTTCTACAAATTGTTGTTGGGATGTGGTATATCTGCCTTTATGCTTTGTTTTTTGTGGTTAAAGATGTGAGTTCTTGCATTCTTTGGTCATGACTGTTCCAAGACATAAGGTCTTAAAATGTCACATTCTTGTAAAAGTGCCGATGGACATAGTTTTTCAAGGCACCTTTGCCAGGTACAGAACAGCATGTAGAACAGGGCTAGAACACATCTGAAGTGGTGCTGGTGAAATGCAGATAGTATTGTCATAATGTATGTAGTTTATACTCTCATTGCTACAGTTTGTTGAATTGTTTTGCAAGTACATTTAAGATGGGTTTGTTCATCTTCAACATGGATTTTGAGATATAATCACAGGTGCTTTGAACATACTGCAAATGCCATTTTGCAATGAAAATCACTCTCCCTTCTGCAACACTGGTTAGGTGGGTAAGTAAACACCAGAGGATTGCAAGTGTCACCTTGGAAGCAAGTGAGTGGGTATTATATCATGCAGGCCTTTATACTGAGCAAAAGGAGCAAAAATGTGCAGGAGAAGATGATGCAAAGACAGGAAATTTCCAGTGATGTGGTTAGGTTGTGGGCCTATTGCCCCATATCTTTGATTTGGAGGAGATGGTTCTACTTTTTCTTCCTGCAGTGTAGCCCCATTTCTTTGTCTTTGTTCGGTAACACCACTATTTTACGAACCTGCTAGGCACAGACTGCCCAGATTACGATGAGGAAGAGGAGGAGATGCACTATTTTTAAGCCAAGTTAGGCAAGTGCCTCTGACTGGTTTTGTGTGAGTAGGCAAGGAGTGATATATGTTTTCTGCAAGACCTGTAACACAGATTTCACAATCCATCATGGTGGCCAACATGGTCTGCAACAACATGCCAACAGTGAAAGACAGAACTGTAAGCATGCAACTAGAAGGACTATGGTAGACTTCTTTGGACCTCAGAGTTTAGCAAGTACAAAGGTTGGTGAGGCAGAGGGTTGGTTTTGTGTCACTCCTTGCTAAACACAACTGATCATTTGTGGTAGGAGAACACATCCTGAAATTTATGAAAAAATGTGGAGAGGATCAAGGCTTTCTCAGGAAAATGATGTGGAGCAACAAAGGCAGCCTTCATTGCATGGGATGTTCTGGGGCCTGCCAGAAAATACCATTGTTTCCGTATATGGACCAAAACACAAACATGGGTGATGACAACTGTTGGTGATCCCTGTTGGTTACACCTTGATGAAAAGGCAGGAAAAAAATGTAAAACGGCTCCTTCATATGCCAGAATGCGTGTCTAGAACTTGACAAGCATTGTTTGATGCTTAAATGTTTACTCTGACAAAATTTAATATTCCAGTTTCCAACATTGTGGGCTTTTCTGCAGACAATGCTGCCTCAGTGAATGAAAAACACAATTCTGTGCTATCTTGTTCAAAGGAGGTGAAGCCCACCATTACAATCATGGGGTGCCTGTGTCACCTGGCAGATCTATGTAGTAAGGCTGGTGTAAAAGCACTACATTCACCACTTGAAGAATTTATATCAGATGAGTACAGTCATTTCAGCTCCAGCGCACAATGACAACAACTGCAAGAATTTGCTTTGTCCACAGACACTGACCCCCTCAAGATTATTAGACATGCACCTACTAGATGGGTGAAGTCTTCGGAAGGTAATTAACAGAACCCTGGACATGTGGACAGCTCTAAATTCATATTTTTTGTCTGCAGAGCCACAGTCTGCTAAGACTGACAATTTCCAAACACATGCAGAGTCACGAATTATGTTATGATTTTTTTGTTCTTTAAAGTATGCACTGGAACCTTTACCGGAGTTCAACATTCACCTTCAGAACAAGGAAAGTCAGCTATGGATACTGCATGCCACTGTGCATAAACTCCTGCAGCAGTATGCTGGCAGAATCCTCAGACCTGTAGCTGCTGTCAGACTAATCAAACAAGGTGATGTTTCAGTGCTGACTGACAGTAGCTCTGTTCTGCCAAACAGTGAGCTGCGTATTGTCTATGAAGGCCAAAAGTACATGGATAGCCATGAGGAGGATATTGCCAGCACAGTTATCAAATTTAACTTTTATAAAAAAAAGTTACAACTTTTTACGCTGTAGTGCTGCAGAAAAAATGCTTAAAAGTTTCCCATGCAGGATCACTTAATATAAGATGCTGTATTCCTTATTAATCCTGCCAAAAAATTGGACATTTCTTCGGGACTTGTCAGGGATGCTGGTTTCCATCTGGGTGTCTGTGAAAATGATGCTGAGGCTGAACAATTAATTGATGAGTTTATACCCAATATCAGATTGGGGACACAGGGAACCTGACAGGTCCAGTAAATGGGCCCCCATTCATGTGTGTCCAAGTACTGGGCACACCTTCTGAGGGATCTTTGCACTGATGGGAAGCTACCACTCTTTAAGCAACTTATGATGACTCTACTTTGCTTCCCACAAACAAACAAGCTGAAAAAGTGTGTAGCATGGTGCAGAAAGTAAAGACTGAACTGCATCAGTCTCTCAGTGTAAAAACATTGAGCTTTTTATTAGCAGTTAAAATGAACGAGGAACTGGACTGCTCTGATCTTAAGCTGCCAAAACATGTCTTGGATGCTGCTAAGAAAGCCACAGCAGCCTACAATAAGTATGCATCTGATGCATCTAAAGTAGGATAGGATGCTGTTTATGCACTTGATCTATTGATCTATATGTGGAATCAGTTGTGTGACTTGTAACAGGTCTGTTTAGAAAATGTAGAAAATGCAACAAGCAGTATTAATGACCATGTGATTTTAGTTTTGTACACAAGTGCTGTTTCATGTACTTATGGTGTGGTTATGGTATTGCACATTATAAAATAAAAGTTTTGGATCCGATTCAAGTCTGTATTATTGAATTTTACAAATGTTGTACCAGGTCTCATGGCAATGGCATGTTTTGCGCAGTTCCAAAATAGGGTGTTCCACATTCTGACTGTGTCGCACATTGCTAGGGTTTGTGTTCCACACTGACTTCTTAAAAGGTTCAGACCTATGTTCCCCACTCCCCCTGATACCCTGAACTGGTACACTAACTCCACAGCTGCACCAACTCGGAAATAAAGGAAATTAATGAAAACAAGTAAATTGTTGCCAGTGTACACTAAGAAACTACACTGGCAATAATTTTCTATGGAAAAAAGTAACGGAGGTATAAAATATCAGTCTAGTTTGCACTCAACAAGATGTAAGAGTGATTTAACACACACATCATTTTTTGCATGCTTATTTCCCCTACTGGTTAAGACATAAACGTATCCTGTTGTCTGTCAAGCAACCTATTACAAAATAAATCTGGGCTGTCGATTCAGACAATGCCTTGTTTTGCAAATTCATGCTCAAAGCCATTTTTTTACATTTTCTACCAAAATCCTGTAAAATTCTAAATTTGTACTACTAAATACAAAAACAAAGGAATTCACAGACACTGATATTTTATTCTAGGTTACTCTTTCAACAAAACTTGAATTTCTACTGCCAGTTTTCTTAGCTTAGTATTCTGTTTTTTAAAATTGTCTTTTATTCTCTAATGGATACCCAAAAATATGAATTTGATCTGTTTGTATAAACTATAAAAATTACAAACAGAATAACTGTGCTGAATAGAAACCAGAATAGCAATCACCAGCATAACACATGGGATTTCAGCTGATGAAAAGGAGTCTTATTAATTTTAGTAAATGTAGATCATTGGCTTTGACCACATTGAACAGTTTAGTGCAAACCAAATACAGAATCCAGTTCTGCTATCATGCTGTGCACAATGAGGACAAGCATGATGCATGATTACATGGGTAGCAGTTCTGAGGGTGATGTTGACGCAGGTCGGAGGGACACATAGTTCGATCATTTTTTATAAAGTGAAATCTGTTCACTGCAGCTTGAAATTGGAAGAGACACAAAAGAGTCGGAGACATAACCCATCTTTTTATATAAAAAGTTGCATTTATTTCCTTCAAAGATGTCATGTAAAAAGAAAATTTGAGGAGTAACACTACTAACCAATAAAATATATTTTTAATAATTTAAATTTTCTTGATATTACACAAGTTAAGTATTTATTAAATTCTTATATTATGTATATATCAATGCAGATTACATCAGATGGATCTGAAAGCAACAGCATTAACATATTTATTTAATATGCAACCTATTTTTCTTTTGGGTCCAGTTAGTTGGCATACACATAGTATTACCTGGACTCACAACAAATTATTAACTATTTTACTAGCTGAAACAAAAATAGCTCTAGGAGACTGTCGTGTTTGACAGTTACAAATATGAGGCTCAGACTAATTTACAGAATTTCTTCAGATGAGATGCAAAGTACAAAATCTTCAAATCAGTATCTGCTGATTGCCCTAATGGTAACATGTCGCACCTCCAGATAGACTGCTTTCATAATGAAAAAGGTCAACAATGACAAAACAGCTCGTCTACAAGTGCAATTTGCAGATGCAACTATAATATGGAAAACCTTGATTCAAAACAACTGTATGACTTATTTACTGATTTTTTTCTTAATATAAAGCAGTGATAGGGGACTAAAGCACCCCTTCTAAATCCGCCTGTGCACGAGGCAATGGCTGTCAAGCTTCTTGAAGGCTAGTAGGTTGATTTAACTGCAAGTGGATCATTCAGCTACAAGTGAGGAAGATCATAGTTACCTGTCAGATGAAAAGCCTGCAATATGCCCTCTGTATTTTTGACCCTCACTTGCAACACAGACAAATTATTTTCCTCTTCCTGGAGGCCTGTTTGAATGTCTTTTCCTTGTATCGAGATTATCTCTTCAATAGGCTACAAACAGAAAGCACAACTGTTAAAGACTACAGCAAGTTTTCCAAGAAAAGAAAAACAACAAAAATCTTTAAAGTATATTACATATAGAAATTACTTACTCAGCAGCCCTCATTCTTAGCAGTTTAACTTTTCCCCATGTGAAAACTGCAAAGAGGACAAACATCCTCCTCCAAATACATAACTTGAAAATATTCTGTAAGTTCATCAAACCTGACTCCACAGTGAAAAAGTCAGCACAAAGTTCTTGAAAGAAACTAAAGGAGAGAGCGGGAGCAGGAAATGTGAGGAGGGAAGAATAAATGTGGTGCTTGTATACCCTTTGCTTGGCTACCTCTCTCTTCAGTGGCTGTAGCTTATTTTCATTTGTTTGTTTTTTATACATTTGTTAACTGGGAAAATCAGCTAGTCTTTGGACCACTTTCATCCATGACCTGGGCTAATGGCACATAATGATACAAGAAAAGTAATCATGAAGGACATAATACACAGACATTAACAGTACATTCACACAGTTCCTTACATAAAAAAGTTGTAGATAAACAAGAAAACAATACCCCCAAAAAGTCATACCTTTTCCAGATTTATTAGCCATACATTCACACAGTTCCTTACATAAAAAAGTTGTAGATAAACAAGAAAACAATACCCCCAAAAAGTCATACCTTTTCCAGATTTATTAGCCAGAACATGCTACTTGGCAAACAAAGCATACATTTTGGATTCTTACATAGATTGTTAGAAAATAACAGCATAACATTTCTCGTCAACTATGCAAATCTTAGATACCTTTCAAAAATGAGGAAAACTGTTCCAGCACATTAAAATAAGCATTTGAGATGTGCTGGTGTGGTCAGCCACTGTCTCTGAAATAATGGCATTCGGGGGCAAAGTGCTCATCAAGTTGTCTTTTAAAGACATCATAATTTGGGTCATCCTGTGCTGTTTACTGCAGGAGGTAGCATGTAAGATTTTAGAGTTCATTCCCCCAAAAGTTGGATCAAATAATGGCCTTTCTTGATATCTTGTGACCTTACAGTATTAATGGAATGTTTTCATAGTTAACCTACTGACCAGGGGTGGGTGGGCAGAGGCTAAGATTAAAAATTTTGAATTACATTGAAGGCAGAAGCAAGCTAACTCTTGCTGTGACTGTGAACCATTTTCCCACCAGTTGTTAATCCCTGTGATAAGCTAGTAATCTTACTCTGCAAACTTTGTCATCTAGAATTTGGAGCAGGATATTACTGCACAACAAACTGTAGGTATCCAGGAGGAGGGTGTATTCCAGTGTAGGGATTAAGAGGTTGATAGGCGGGGCTTTTCTTGCTTAATGGATTTGCAGACTGGAAACTTTACAGCAAAGTCTGAGATACCAGAGTACTTTCCCAACTGAAACTTCAGTGTGATATTTGAAGAAGAGGGATGGATCATCCCAGATGCCCAAGTATTTCTGCAGCAGGACCTGGAAAATGATGCTGTTCTGCTGATCCAGGGTTTGGATGGCTTTGGTGTATTTAAGCCTCCGTCTTGTTCTAAAGTCATCAGTACTGACTTGTTGGCGTCAACTGACATAATGGGGATTGGTATAAACAGGTTGGGGGCCGTTATAATGGTTAAAGTGCTTTCCTTACAGACATAAGGTACAGGGTTTGATTCTCATCTTTGGGAAGTATAGTTAAGTTTAAAAAGTCTCCCTGGGGGCATTAGCCTAGTAATCATCTATGAACCTATAAACATTACTTCTACTAGCAATATTAGTAGCTTAACAGGTAGCATACCATGCCTTTGGTGCAGAAGGCTGTGGGTTCTACTCCCACACCATGTAGATGGATTGCTAATACTGCAGTGCACTTTAAAAGGGGGGGAAGTGTCCGTGTTAATGGTAAGTGCTATAAGATCTTTGGGTTGGGGTAGCATAATTGTAAAAGTGTTTACCTCACAGATACAGGGTATAATATTTGATTCTTATCTTTGAGGGTAATTGGCCAGGCTTAAAAATGGCCCACAGGGGCAGCTAGCTTAGTATTCATCTATAAACGTATTAGATGGCAACCAGTGTCTGAGGAAAGTAGCCTGGCTCTGTGACACAGAGAGAATAAAGCCCAGACTGTGACCCATTTAACAAGTCTGACTAGCAGCCAGGCAAGGGAGGATTGAGATTGAAACTGGGGGAGGGCTGAGGCTAGGTCCATTGCTGTACTGGCACCTTGCAAAAACTGTGTGAATACAAGTATAAAGGCAACTGGGCAATCCAACAACAACTGGGATGTGATGGGAGGCATGATGCAAAGTAGCATATACTATAGGCAATGCAAGACATGACCAGTAAGCAAGCATGTATGTATGGAAATCAGTACTTTAGCCATACCTTATCAGGCACTGTAAAGGTTGGCAGTTACAGCACAGCAAAACCACCCCAGTGGCTGCCTGGAGGACAGCCGTCTATGGCCAGCTCTTGGCCTGTGGGGAAACAAAAGGATCTTGCCCTGTGGAGGAAATGAACATGCCAGCTGATCACAGGAGGGCTGATGGCTGTCAGGTTAGGCAACAGTCGCATAAAAAGTATATTTTATATATATATATATATGTATATATATATATATATATATGTATGCGTGTATGCGTGTGTGTGTGTGTGTGTATATACATATATACACACACACATATATATATATATATATATATATATATATATATATATATATATATATATATATATATATTTATATATACACACACACATTTTATATATATATATATATATATATATATATATATATATATATATATATCCCCACACACACACACACACACACACACACACACACACACACACACACACACACACACACATATATACATAAAGTTTTACTCTAGGAAGGAAGAAACTGTTGCAAAAGAGAGTAAAATCCCATGAGTGGAGGACCTCCCTTGTCAGCCTCAGTAAGAAGCGGAGATCCTTTATAAGATCCTCCAAAGCTAGCTACAAAAATAAGATTGCCAATGATTCTAAGCACAACCACAAAGCATTCTATAGCTATGTCAAGAATCTCAGTGGCAACACCCAGATCTGCTCTGAGTTATAGCACAATGACACAAAAATTACAGAACCAACTGATATTGCCAACATCCTGGCAGATAGGTCGAGTGCTAACTTTACCCTCCTTTCACCCCCTAAAGGGCCCATATCTATACAGGAAGAATGCAGGGTCCCTGTAAACACAACTACACAGGTAAAAGCAGCACTCTCTAAAGCCAAAAGCACAGCATCCATGGGACTGGACAACATCCCAGGCTGCATTTTACACGAACTTCAGAACAAACTGGTTCCCCACCTAGGCACCATGTTCAATCATAGCCTCACGTCAGGATTTGTGCCCACTGAATGGCGCACAGCAATGATTATCCCACTCCACAAAGGGGGAGCCACCACTGATCCTGGGAACTATTGCCTATTAGCCTGACGAGCCTGGTCTGCAAGGCCATGGAACGTATCATCATGGAATTCATAAACAAAGACATTGGTAACCTCCAAACTCTGGACCTCACCCAGTTCAGGTTTGTGAAAGGCAAATCATGCCTCCTGAACCTGGTCGACTTATTGAGGCAGTCACCAAAGCCGTAGATGATGGTAAGGTGGTTCATACAGCCTATCTTGACCTCGCCAAGGCTTTCACACCATCCCCCATTCTGGAATTACAGCTAAACTCACTAAACTAGATATAAATCCCTATGTCACAAGATGGGTTGCCAACTGGCTCACTGACAGAACCCACACTGTAAAAGTTGCAGACTCCAAACCTGACTTCAAACCAGTGACCTGTGGAGTACCACAAGGTTCAGTCCTGGGACCTCTCCTGTTTGGTACCTACTTCTCTAAAGTACAGGCTAACACAGAAGGCCTCTGGCTAACGAAGTTCGCAGATGACTGCAAACTAGGAGCTATAGTAGAGTTCCCAAATGATGTGGACATCCTACAGAAGGATGTCACTCAGACAGATGCCTGGTGTCAGAGCCATGGCCTCAAGCTCAATGCCAAAAAGTGCACTGTTATCCCCTTTAGTAAAAACTCTGTATCCATGAACTACCACATAGCCGGCAGTCTTCTTAATGCCAGATGTGTGATGAGAGACCTTGGGACCCAGGTAGGCAGTAGTCTCTCCTTTGACAATCACATTGCCACAGTAGTCAGGAATTCCTTCTACGTGGCACACCTCATCATAAAAGGGTTCTCATCCAGGAAAAAAAAAAAAAAAAAAAAAAAAAAAGAGGTCATTGTTTCCCTCTACTTGACACTCATTAGACCCATTATAGAGTACAACGCCCCTTTTGGAATGTACCTCAAGACATCTGCCGCAGCTGGAAAGGCCACAGAAGTAACCCAGAGGATTACCGGCCTCAAACAGATGCCCTACACTGACAGTCTCAAAAAACTCCAGCTTTACTCTGTAGCATATCACCTACCCCGAGGTGATCTCTGCCCAACATATAAAGCTATGTTAAACCCAGAGCTGTTGAGACATGCTACACCTAAAGAAATCCCAATCCCTCCAAACTACACACTCTAGGGACCTAAACCTTGTCACTAAACAGGACTTGCTGGAGGGATAGATTCCTGTCCCAGAGACTTCCCATACTCTGGAACAAGCTACCCATCTATGTCAAGCAAACTTCCCCATTAACACTCTTCAAGAAAAATCTTGATGAGTGGATGGGGAATAGGAAATACACCCCGGGGATCACTTCTGTGGATCTGCTCGACAGGGGCACAGGAAATTAACTTTCTTGGGTTGGTGTAAGCCAGGAACTTGGTTGGCTAGGCTTACTTAGGCCCTTGGAACGATAGCCTAGTACCTACCTATGAATCTAGAAACAACTATTTGTAGCACTTTTTGGGACTATTTTGAGTTGTTTTGCCCAGTTTGATGTCATCAGAGTAGATTGTGGGTTGCAACTTTGGAAGGTCCAGGGTGAGGTCAGTGAAGAATAAATACAGCACTGAACTTAAGTGGTAGGAGAGACCTGTTCTGAAGTAACCCATGCCTGAAATGACAGTGAACTTCAGTTGCTCTAGTACCTGCTACTTGGGGACTACAGTCTCACAAATGTACATTTGTTTTCTCAGCATCTCACATGGGCTGCTGCTTGAATAGGTATTCAGGTTTAAGCAATGCAAGCACAACAGCCTTGGTGAGTGACAGAGTGAGTGAGAGTTTTACTGTTAATGTTAGGGAGTGACTAGGAGTTTTGGGGTTAGGATTTGGAAGTGATTGAGGGTTTTTGGGTTAAGATTTGGGAGTGGCCAACAGTTTTATGTTTCGAGAGCAAGGTCTGGGAATAGATTGACAGAGCAACTAGGAGCTTTACATTTAGGAAGTGAGGTTTGAGATTAAAGAGAGACTGGGAATTTTAGTGTTAAGGACTGAAGTCTGAGATTACAATTAGGGAGTGGGTGAGACTGATTAATAAAGTTAGGATTCTGGAGGACATATGCATGGGTACGTAGTAGGAGAGAGACGCTGGGAGGTAAGGTACTTGCAGTTATGAGCAAGTGACAGCAGCAGGTGAGCTGTGAGCTAATACCATGTGGACTTTTGCAGTAAATCTCAGAAATGACATTACCTGAGAATACATAGAAAATACAACCAGTAGAGTAGCTTTGAAACCAGTTGGATGTACCTGCACCTAAGCTTGTATGGAGCAGTAGATGGTCTACAGATTTGAATGCACTTTTCATATATAGGAAAAGGAAACCAGTTAGCAATCCATTTTCCATGTTTGACAGGACTGTGTCTATAAATACATTCTGAGAATGAGATTGTAAAGCATATTACTCACACATCAAGAACCTGTTCATAGATTAATTTCTCGTACATTTTGATTCATCATCAATCAAATTTTTCCTCATTTTCTACATGGGTTCGAAGTGCAGTGTCAACTGTCATCATGCCTGACAGTCACGGAACTTCTTACACAATCCATCCATGTCTTTGCTAGACACCTTTATTTCCTCTTGCCTTCTTCCTGTCTGGCCCAAATCTTCTTCACCTGATTGTCTTCCAATTTTCTGCACACGTGCGCAAACAACTATAATCTGTTCTCTGACCTTCACTGCAATCAGAGAGCTACTTTGGCTTCTACTCTGATTTCCTTGTTTCATCGGTCCCACAGTGCACATCCTAATACCAGTCTCACACACTTCGTCTTTGTCACCTCTAACATCATCAATTTCTCTGCCTTTACAGTCCAGGTTTCTGCACCATACAGTGGTGCTGGTCATACCACTGTTTTGTACATCTTACTTTTCAGATTCTTTGGCATGCTTCTGCCGTACACTACCCTTCCCACTCTGTGCCAGTTGGCTGCAGCCCCTCTAATTCTAGCTTTGACCTTCTCATTCAGACTTGTCTTCTCCTCCATGAGTTGTTAACTTGTTCCACTGTTTTCCCTTCTATCTCAATTTCAGCTTCTAATGACTTTGTTCATTTACTGCCATTACAACTGTCTTATCTGTACTCACTTTTAAACTGTGCTTTCAAAGTTGCATTCCATTCCCCTATCCCTTGCTGCAGTTCTTGCTCAGTTTGCCTGTAATGTCACACGATCTGCATATAGCAACTTTGCTGATCTGTTCCCTCCAACTTGTTTGCTGATGTAGTCCATCACCAGTATGAGCAACAGCTGGCTCAAAGCTGAACCCTGATGCATACACACCCCTACTGGGACCTCTGTGTGAGACCAAACACTATTTGTATGAGTCAATGGGTCCTACATAGCCTGCAGTAATTCTAGCAATGTTTCTGGGAATTCAAACCATTGCCCAAATCAGCTTTTTTGGGACCTCTTCATATGCCTTTGCCATGTCTAGGAATGCTCAGCTGGACTCTCTCCTCATCTCCAGTTTCTTCTCAACTATCTGTCTCACTGCAAACATCGGGTCAGTTGTGCTGAATCCCGATTTAAATTTGAACTGCTCATCTCCCATTTCTACTACTCTGCATATTTATTTATCAATCCTGTCCAAATGTTCATGCTATGTGACAGAAGTTTGATAGCACTATACTGCTCACAGTTGTGAATGCCCCTTTTGTTCTTGAACACTGGTACTAGTATCCTTATTCTCCAGTCATCTGGGATACTCCTTTCTCTCCTCACTTCTACGAGTACCCCCAGGAGCCATTTCTCCCCAATCTCATCCAGCATCTTTATCATATATGTTGTGAACTCATCTGAGCCTGCTGAAAGCTTTCCCTGACTTCATTTTCCTTAGTGCTGTTCTTACTTCTTCTAGGGTGGGCTCCTCTTCTTTCAGTGTAGGCTGTGTGTCTGGGGTAGTACAGCTTCTGTGGCTTTTTCTTCATTCAGAAGCAGCTGAAAGTACTCCTTCCATCTGCCTTTGATTACCTGTAGGAAGGTGAGCAGGTAATTGCTGGCATCCCTTATACAGTGTCTTGACTATTTTCTTTATCTTTCTGTCTTTGCCTTGCATGCAAATAGAGTATCGCTGTACCAAATACAGAGTCACTTTCAAGATGCTGGTAGAGTGCCCCTGATGCCTTGTTGTTTGCTACTGCAACTCCTCTCTTAGCCTCTTTGTTAATTACAAACCAAGTGATTCCCAAGGCTGTAAGTCCAAAAAAAAAAAAAAATCTCCGCTCGGATAGTGAGGTAACACCAATATTTGACAGTTCACAGAAAAAAACATGAATATCCAAGTCTGGTTAAGGGCTTTCATCTGCAATACAAGCAGATTTCATCAGAACCAGTGACTGTAACTTAATGCACTCCTTTTAAAGCGTTTTAGGCGCCAAAAAAATTAAATAATTGAATGAATAAAAACATTTGATAACAGTCAATAAAATATTTTTAACATTTTAAACATTTAATGACACATATATATTTATTTGATTTACATACATATATATACATTTATATATATAATTAAATTTATATTTATAATTCATATATTCATAGTTTGTATTTATATTTATATATTAGATCAGGTCATTTTAACATTTTTAACAATTCTTAACATTTTTTAACAATATTAACAACCAAACAAACAATTGTTACCCACATTTATTAATCACCTATTCACTAAAGCACTTTATAAGTATTTTCCATTCATCAACATTTTACATTGTCACTTTTTAGATCACCTTTCAGATAACTTTCATTATTGTTGGTTTAAACATGTAGGCATGTCAAAATGCATCAAATAAGCTATTGTCTTATTTTCTGGGAATGTATTTTAAATATTTTAAATCTGTTATACATTAGACCCTCGCATTTGTAAAAACATATTTTAATACCAACTGTATTTTAATACTAACTGTATAAAAAGTTTTCAAATGTTTTTATTCATTCATTTTTATTCATTCAATTTTTATTCATTCATTTTATTCATTCAATTATTCAATTATTTAATTTTTTTGGCGCCTAAAGCGCTTTAAAAGGAGTGCAATAAGTTACAGTCACTGGTTCTGATGAAATCTGCTTATATTGCAGATGAAAGCGCTTAACCAGACTTGGATATTCGTGTTTTTTTCTGTGAACTGTCAATAAATATTGGTGTTATCCTCACTATCCGAGCAGAGGTTTTTTTTGGACTTACAGCCTTGGGAATCACTTGGTTCGTAGTTGTGGTCAGCGTTATTTTCTCTTTGTTAATTAGCCAGTATTCCTTCTTTGCCCGAACCAAGTTTTCTATTTCTCACTACTTCTTTCTTTTGATGACTTCCTGGACTCCTGCATTCCACTGCCAGCCAGCTTTCCTTATGTACTTTATTTCCATACATGGCTCGGACACATACTTGTTCTGATGTCCTCACTCATGCTGTTTTGAGGCACTGCTGTTCTTCAACGCCACCTATTTCCTCGTATTCTTGAGTGGCTACTGCCATGAGGAATTCCTTGAACTTTCTCTCCAGTCACCTTCCAGGTTTTCAGCCTAGCCTCCATTGACCTTAAAGCCTTCTTTGAACACTGCTTGCAGCTGAAAATGGCAACAAATGGTTTAGGCTATGGGACGACTGTTTCACTGTGGATGACATTGCAATCACTGATTCTACCGCAGTGCCCTTTCCCTACTAGGAAGAAGTCTATCTGAGTTGCATGTTGGCCACGCTTGTATGTGATTTTGTGAATGTCTGTCTTACTGAACCATGTATTGGGCACCATCAAGCCATTTGACACCCAGAAGTCGAGAATGGTCTCTCCTTCACTCCTGCTGCCCCACACACGTAGAGGCAGTCCTCATATCATGTTCTGTCTGTTCCAATATGTACATTCAGGTCACCCATTATCAATACCAACTCATGTTTCTTTGCTTCATCAACAAGGTCATGCAACTGCTGAATGAATGCACTCTTTTCTTGACTATCACAACCCTGCTGTAAGGCATAGGCTGAGCTCATGAATAGTGCCATATCCTTACCCTGGAGTCTGATAGCCATGAGTCTATCACTAATTCTGATGACATCCCTCACAGTTTACTAAAGCCTCTCCCTCACCACAATTTCCACACCATTTGTGGTTTGTCCTCCCCTTGTGTACTAGACTCTGGAGCCCAAGCCAAGTGGCTTTGCTCCACTGCCCTTCCATCTTGTCTCATGGATACACAGGATGCTCAGCCGCCTCCTTATCATATTATCCACTTCCCAGCTATTTCCGGTCGGTAAACCTACAATGAGTGTAGCAATTCTTTGTTGACATTTATCAAGTAGACTGGCTTTACATCCAGCATTTGCTCAACAAAGGTATCCCAGGTAACCAAACATGTGCAGCTAGACATCACTCAGTCAGTAGCTTACTGACTCAGGGCTATTGGGCTTTATGTCGGGCACACACTAGATAATCATAGATTTTGATTATTAAAACAGAAGTTTATAACAGGCTGGGAATCTTAGGGTGTTGACAAAGAAACCATCACAGGTACTGATAGATGAGAACATGTTTATAACAGGCTGGGAATCTTAAGGTGATGACAAAGAAGCCATCACAGGAACTGATGGATGAGATCATGTTTAAAGTCTGGTGTAATCATCCCAGGGGTAAGGGACAGTCTGACTTTATGGGCTACAGATTTAGAAATATGACTGACCATCTAAATAAATGTGGAATGGACAGCTCAGTCTGAGAAAATGAAATTCTCCAGCAGTTTATTTATTTTACTATGAGAGATATCAGTGTGTTTTACTAAAATGCTGCAGGGTGGCTACATCGTAAACACAGTCATAGGGACATTTGCCTATAATGAAGAAATGTGTTAGCCTTATCTGCAAAGCAGATATCAAGGTAAATGGTTTGTGGGCATACTATCATGACAAGCACAGACCATATTTTGTGGGCTTATTATCATGACAAGCACAGACCATATTTTGGCCACAGTTTCTTGCCACGTCAGTTACTGAAGTTTTGAACAGGGTCCTTTCAGACTTCATTCCCAACTTCTCTGGGCACACGGGTGAAGTTTTTTTCTGAAGGCAAGAGTTAGACTCCTCATGCAAAGAAATATCAAGTAAGTTTCTTCAGAGAGAGACATCTCTCTTGACAAACAGGAATAAAGCCCTGTTTGTGACCAAGCGACCAATGGTTAATTAGTACCTTGGGCATCTGCTGGAGCTAGCAGGGGACAGAAGAGGAATGACGTGGTTTATGCCTGCTTATCTCTCAAGGGAGACTGGCATGTGTTCATGGGTACAGTCTCAGTGGCAAACTCACCAGTGGAATACAGGAATCACGCTGAGGTGCTTGCCTACAACTAAGAGAAGGACAGTTGATTAAGTCATGCAGAGGTGCAGCATGCATCACAAAGGACCACTTACAGACAACTACTTGGATGCCAAAAAGCATGCACAAGGAGTCAGAGCTGCAAAAAACCCAGATCCTCCTCAGAACCAAAGCACTGCTCCAATGCTGAAGTAGCAGCAGCTTTAAAATCAACAAAGCAGGATAAGTATTTTAGGATCATGGTTGCAGACAAGTGGGGGAGTTTAGTAATTATGAAGCACAAACAATATGAGGTTAAGTTCTTTGATATGTTAAAGGAAAGTGATACATTTCAGAAAGTTAATGACATCTTTGTCACAAAACAGACATGCAGATATTGGCTTTGTGCATACTGAAATGTTTAATGACAGAATACTGAATAATGAGTTATTTCAATTTCTGAAAATAAAGTCCGAGGCTGCAAGTTATACTTGAGATCTCAAAAATACACAAATTTAGTGGGTCCCCTCTTCCATCCTATAGCAATAAAGAAAGGCTCCAAAACTGAATCAGTGGCAGTCATGGCAGAACATTGTTTAAAACTGTTGAAGATCAGACACTAAGACTCATTTGATTTTAATGACGAGATTAAAGAAGTTAGTTGGGTTGAATGATGTTTATTGGTGACCCAAGACACTGTATCCCTTTATATTGTTATTAACACAAAGAAGGGATTAGAAATTAAGACGTTATCTTGGCAAAGTGTAATCACTAATGGTAAAAGCTGACCAAATATCTACTATGCTGGAGACAGTGTTAGAGAATGATTTTATTTTTTTATCTATGAGAAAGAAATATTCCACCAAGTCAGAGGCGCCCACTTATGCCAATATTTTTGTGACAACTTAAGAGAAGGTTAATGTATTTAAGTCCAAGTAAATGTAAACCACAGTATCTCTTTTTAGTATCTCTTTTTTGATGATATTTTTTAATCTGGGGGATTCAG